>NW_010226287.1:16648-28938 GCF_000690775.1 Eurypyga helias
AAATGTTCAAGTAACAATTTATTTGCAGAAAAGTTGATCGTAGTTAAATAATTCATGAAGAATCTGCCAAAAATTTCTCATGCTCTATTGACTGTAGAAAAATCACAGCACGCCTAACTGTTTTTTAACATGAACACAAGCCTACAAACACAAAAGCTGCTAAAATTAAATTCAGGGTACACATCAGCTCTTTTGTGGCCTTTTTAGAAAACTAAGCTCAGGAACTGTTCATGGAGTTTTATTCTTTCTATTAAGTGTAATTTAACTGCATCTTTTACATCAAAAAATAACAGTAGTTGGTGAGCACAGAAAATCCCCACTCTGTTGTAAGCAGAACTAAAAGTCTAGCTTTCTTTTGTCCTACTTCTTTAATTGCCCCATGCAATTCATAGCTCTGAGTTGGTCACTACTCCAAATCCCAGGAAATTACCACATCCTCTATGTTATGCCCCTTTGCAATACCATCAGTTCTTAGCTATTAATTCTCCCACTAGCTCTGCAATACCTTTACCTCCATTTCACATCTGCTACAGCTGCCCCATAACTTAAGTCAACTTCCTACCTTATCTTCTACCCTTGTTTTGCCAAAGTTGCAACTAAACCAGCAACAAAACACCACTGGCAATGACTAGGCCACGAATGATTAGAAAGTTGTCGGCCCTTCTAAGTGGGGCCTCCTGGTTTGGGTCTCTCTCATCCAAATGTTTAACTTCATGAATCTTGTTAGACCATAATTTCTTAAGAACTACTTTGATCAGATTTCACAGATATCAGCCAAAGGGTTCAGAACTGACTGGTAGCACAACAGAACCTCAGGCTTTAAGAGATCAGGCTTAAAACGTTACCTGTCATGCTTCGGCAAGATCTCCCTTCTAGCATCCCTGTACATTCTGTTTATTAAGGACGAAGCATTGCTGAACCAATTGTTTCCTGTCCCACCTTTCAAAAAGTTTTATTAAAATGAACATACAGCAAATTGTAATCTTTATAGCAAGTAAGAGTAATTGAATAGTTACCTATAATGTCTGGAAATGCTAGATGAGGTAGTTTCTTTCATACTGGCAGCACCTGTGGATTCCACATCTGAGGTATTGGATGAATGTGCAGTTCCATCAGATTTCCTGATATGCAACATAGCAGGGTTGCCATGTAATGAAAGTAAGGTTACATTAAAAACTGAGCTGATGTTTCAGAAAACAGGTAAGTGACACAGTATTATAATGCTTTACAGTGATTTTTTTTTTTTAATTTACCCAACAGTGCAAGGTAATTCCAAGGCTGGGTTCTCTGTCACTGGAACTGGTTCATTATCCTAAGCAGGAAGAAAAAGGGTACTTCAAATTAAGTTTTAATTGCTGTATCAATTTTGTTCGAGGATGCATGGGGGAATATCATGATTCAGATGAATTGGTTATGTTTGTCTTCAAAAACCATAACCCAGTTAGAGGGAAAGACATGGGCAATCTGAAGCCTTACCAGAGGAGATGACTCTGGAGTTCTGTGAATCATTTTTCTCGTATAGGGACCAGGTGGACGACCTACAGATTTTTTTTTCCCCTTCCTTTCTATACCATTACTTAGTTCCCTAAAAGAAAAGTTACATTTTGTTCTATATTACTGAAGATAGTTTTCATTCAATACATGTGTATTCATTGCCTAAAGAAAACAATTGATGCCTATTGCTAAGACATCGCAATAAATGAGATTGTACCTGAAAACCTTTGATTTACCACAAAGCTACATATTTTTGCCTCTAGAATAGCAAACAGATACAACATCTTTCTAGTAAGATGACAGATTCCCTAATGTTGAAGAGGAATGAACAAGTGTTTGATGTTGTTCATTCATATGATCACACTTGGTAAAAAAAAAAAGGCAGATCTAATACAAGTTCCAACTTCACTTTACTTCCTGTTTAGAAAGCTAGTTAAATCATTGCATAAGAAATATGCCTACAGAAAGGCAAGAGATACTGTTTTCCAAATGACAGCAAAGCTGGGATATCTTCTGTGCTAAATTTTGTGGTGGTTTGTTTTTTTAAAAAGGACCCTAATAGAATGTCAATTAAATTCATTTAAAGAACTTTTTATCACAAATAGCCCACCTTTACAATTATTAAATAAAATACATTACACAATGAGAAAGCCTTTTTTTATAGGCACCACAAATATACCCAAAGTGTCCCAATTTACCACAACATTGCTAGAATGATTGGGTTCTTGTACCTCACATCAGGGATTGGTTTAGATGATTTTCTGCCTTTAATTTTGAACTCATGAGAAGTTCCTTCTGGTTCTTTCTCAGCCTTTAAAGCAGCATTTGGTGGCACTGGAGGAACACGAATTCTCAAGCCAAACAAATGTTTCTTTTTCTTTATTTCTTTTCCAGACATAAACCTAGATGATTTTAAATTAACTGTTAGAATTCTGACCTCAGCAAAAGCAACTTTTAAAACAGTATACATGCAAAACAAAGTTATGCAAATTAGAACTTATTCTAATGCTACTTTATTCCCCCCCTTTCCGCTAAGACAGTCCTCACTCTCAAATACAGAGACTATGAGGTTGGAAGAGGATGGAAGTAGAAACAAGTTCTCTCATGATCTGGGTTCCACTCAATAGTTATGTAATATTACAGTTTGAAATAGCAACAGTATTTAAAACTTGTGTTATCTGCAGCCAACGTGATAATCAGACAGACTGAGCAAAGGAGACTGAAGACTAATCTACATCAGATTAAACAAGCAAGCATTTAAAACAAAAAGTACCAGTAACTTACATGGTCTTGTAATCATTTAATGCCTCCAGTACATGCTTATATCTTTCAGATTTTGGTGTATCTGCCAGCTGTGAAGTATTAAGAAGTCATTTAACCGCTGAAATTCTTTAGTAATAGAAAGATTCCAGTTACTTTGAGTCACTGTAACTACAGGTTTGGATGTGAAGTACATTTATGACACCTTGGCTATGGAAACTATGTAACCCCAGAGGATCACAGTCATTATGCCTTATGTTCTGTGATATACATCCATAGAATTCATGCCAGGATCAAGCCCAGGCTGAAGAATTTGAGTTTCAGTCATAAGCAAAGCCAGAAAAACATCTCAAAGAATTTTAGTATGCTCAAAGAACATAATACTACCTTGCCCTCCCAAGTCTAAGAAGAACTCTTCTGTGGCATTATGTATTCCCAAAGTAATTGGGATTGCAAGCAGAAGATAACTATACTGACACAAAGAGTTAACTATCTTATTGGTGATCATTTTAACCAATATCCTGCCACAGGCCCCAATTTCCATTTTTGCCTACATTACTCAACGCACAAACAAGAAAGAGGAAGAGGCCCAGAAAAAACACAAAGAAAGAGGAAGAGGCCCAGAAAAATGAGTAAAAAAATATTCAGTTTTCATGCCCCTTTTGCTGAGACCCTGTCCAACCTCCTTTCTTGCATGAAAGCTTGAAGTAACTAGTCCCTATGAAGCTACCAAAACAGGAAACCTCCTCTCTGAAAGAAGCACATACTTACAAATTAGAGACATAAAGCAGGATCAGTATGCTGGTGATTATAAAGAAGTGGACATAACATTTACGTTTGGAATTTATGAATTATGAAATTCTTATGAAATTGAAAGTTAGATTTATTTTTATATTTAGACAGATATTTTTAAATTCCATTATTTCCAGCTGCCATGCCAAAGTCTTCCCAAACTTCTATCCAACTGGCTGTGCAGTAAGTTTATCTTCAATTACAGAGCTGACACACAGATTAAGTTTCACTATTAGTACAAATACTACAGAGCAGACACCATAACATTTGCAGCTCAAAAAAACCCAACCTTCAAATACTTTCTAAAGAACACAATTCTGACCAGTTAGGCCATACAGAAATGCTCAAAGGATTAAGTGTGATAAGAGCTAAATAAATGAATAAATACCCTCAAAAAGCAACTTGAACACAATTCTGGGCAAGATTCACAGTCAGTCTACTTGACTACAAGACTTAAGAGAGTTATTCAACCAATTTTAGACAAAAAGTCACAAGTGTTTTTATACATCTTCACCATATGCATTCACTATGATGCACTGCTATTCAGAGGCCTTGCAGCTCTGCAGCACTTAACTGTACAAAACTGCCATATATTTATTGCATCCTAAATAATAACATATTAAAACTTACTGGCTGAGGAGGTGTGATAATTCCTCCCTTTAGTCCTACCCTACCTATGGCTAAACCACTTTGCCTCGTACTCAATTATAAGCAGCTCAAGTAAGAAACTAAAGTGTCATTTTTAACAGTGGCAAGCTAAGACTACTACAGAAAACCTAACCCCATTACACTGTAGACATTATTAATTAGAAATTAGTCACAGGAAGACTAAAAGAAACCAGATTAACCAAAACAGTAAGATATATTTGCCTCAGATTTTGACACAATTTTTCCCAATTTCATGGGATTCAGAATCTTTTCAGAATACAGTCTTGAAGACTTCCTCAACACAGCTTTTATGCATTTATTCAAAATCTACCCCTTGAAAACTGTAGTTTTCAGACTTAAAAGAAGTCGTTTCCTTGAAGGTGTAGAAATATTAAGGAATTGAAAGCACCACTTAGTGGTGGATCTCTCCCCCTTCCTTCCTCCCCCAGCTAAGGAGTTGTGTTTTCCACATCAATTGAGCATGGATGGATTGAAAGCAGACAGGAGGAAGAGCACAAGAGGACTGCAGCCTTTGAACTTCTTCAAAACAGCATGCGTGCTCCAAGACAATGGCAGCTAGATAGCTCCACTCCCATCCACACCACGGCAGCTCTGACAAGCCTTTCTGACATGATGTTAAAATCTAAACTATTTCGTGAAATGAACAAACATTAATTTCCTCTACCTTTCCCTCAATAAAACAAACAAAAGTCAACATTTAACCCCGCTTACGTATCTGTTAAACTGTGCAATAAAACACCCAGAACACCACATTCTATTGAAAAGATGGTGTGAAAATTACATTTCATGTAGCTTTTTTTTTTTAAAGCTTGAGACTTGATGTGACTTAGGTAAGAAATGCCATCCATCCCAAAGAAAACCAGATGTCTATTGAGACTGGTGGTTTTTAGTAATGCATCCATCCAAAAGAAAACCAGATGTCTATTAATGAGACTGGTGGTTTTTAGTAATGCTTGAGTGTTTGCTTGTCTTTCTAACAAACTACTGACACTAAGTCTAGTTGTAAGTATATCTATTATTTATGAAAAGTAGTTACTCAGTTAAACAAAGAACATATTTGATTTTAAAGTTGTGTCCACTAGTAAAAGCGGATTGCAAGTTAATTTACTGAAGTAGAAGAGTAGGATGTACTCACTCTAAGAAAATTTCCAACCAGTTATATACCATGCATATCAGAAAACTTGAAAATCCTACACAATTTTCATGCAAGAAAGTGCATTCTCTACTAGCAGTGTGCCAACTGGAATTTAGACATAAATTTTGCATTCAACCTTACATGCAGAAACAAATATCTACACTGCTCATCTTGGCTAAATATGAAGTTTTCTTGGGGAAATGGGTTTCCTTTAGAACCAAGATAACTACCCAGTAAATCAAATAGCTGGAAAAGTAACCATTACAGTAGTGAACTAAAACCAGGATGCCTTGACAAGCAGCAGAATCAGACTAGAAAAGGATCAAAGCCATCTTTAAGACCTGGACGCAAACCGATCACTCCCATGTTTGGAGGAGTGAGGAAAGGGGAAATGTTTGTGTACAATAATTGGTTTTGTGTTACACCTTAGAAACTTCTAAGTTGTCTTCATATGCAATATACTCTGGATTCAGTTCTATACTTAAGATCTTCTGGTCTGTGTACATGAAAATATCAAGGAACAACAAGACAACTATAAAATGAAAGAAAAGGAAAATATATATGCGCAAGAGAATAAACAGTTGAGTGTAACTAAAGTTACCATGCAAATAAGAAGTTATATGGATCACTTGAGAAATTAAAAAGCTCAGAAAAACATACACCACTTCTATAAAGCATTTTATTTCCACAAGGAAATTAAAGATCATCTCATCATTTGCAATTTCTAGATTTTAAGGCAATAAAGGATTTAACATCCAGAACAGCTCTTAGGTTGCTAACTTTCAGGACATACATATGCACTGTGAGGAAAACCAATTTTGTATGGTTCCAATTACTTACCTCACCAGGATGTAATCTATCCCAGTTTTCATTAATGTAGGCCATGAGTTCAAGCTCCGAATCAAAGTATTTCTTCTTATGAATAACACTTAGGTTGTAAAGGCATAGATGTGCTATATCTACCCTACAGTTCAGAAGTATTTGAATAAAAAAAAGTATTTTACTTCAGATTGCTTTTCTTTGAAATAATATAGTAGAAGAGATATTAGCACAACAACATAGTTAACAAAACACAAAGCACAACTTAAAACTGCAGCCAGGTAACAAGATTAAATCTCCTGTCATCTCTCTTCACATGATTCCTTCTGCTTTGAATTTTACTTTCATCTCCGCCTCATGTCATTGTCATAACCTTCTTCTAAACTCCAAAATCAGTCTAAACCATGGGATATTTAAGTAAGTCAGTGTATCAGTTCTGAATTCATATAGGTATTTTGGTGAATTAACATTTGACAAGGTAATTTCTACCATGTATGTACTAAAAAAAAATATATACTTAACTGAATTTCTAATTGTTCAAAAGATGGTTTGAACAGGTAGCCATTAACTCTCATCAAGGAAACTATTATAAATTGTGTTAAGATGTGTACTCTAGTACTGATTACATACGAAAAATGCCTAGTGTCAGGATCCTAAACCTGCAAAAGAGACTTTGATTGAGATATCAATCCTCATATATATAACGAGTAGTTGCTTGCTACTTCCTGAACAATCCCAGGAGCACGCAATTGCAATACATCTCTACATTTAAGGGTAAGCTTGAAGGAAAACTGCCTCTGCTCATACAAGCAGTAAGAACTCAAACAAGACAGCAACTGGATTTCCTTTTTGCAAGGAAAATCAAAATACCCAGGAAAAACACCCATGTATTCAACACACCTTTTACTTTCTTTTTAAAAATCATACTTACCATCTCAAGGGTAAACGTTTGAGGTATTCTGGTCCAGAACTGCAAACTGAGCAAATGAACGTATAAAACCTAAAAATATACATATGTATATGTACATGTGTCTGGATGGTGGGTGTCTGTACACACACACACTTTATGTTTTAACACCCTAGTTATGTAAAAATTAGGTTAAGCAGACTAGAAACCCAGCCACATATTTAAGAGTTCCTTCATCCTCCACCTTCCTTTATCAACTTCCACCATCTGTGCTGATGCCTACTGCACCAGATACAAGGCACTTCCTCAATTTTATCCTGGTACCACTGTTTCATACTCCCTGAGAAAGTCCCTCAACGTGTGACTGCATAAGTGAAGACACTCTGTAACATCCACACTCTGTTCTCTCAAATGCAGAAACATGTGCACTAGTGTAGGCATGCATTTAAAAAGACCCATGGACTCCTGGCTCCTAATTCAGTTCCTTCATACAAACGAAGTAATGACATACTCCTTGATTCCCTTCTCCAGCTTTCTGTCTTATCTGCTCCCAGTTCCTCTTAAAACAAAAGCACAGACCAGCACTTATTTCCTTTTGTCCTGACTCACACACAAACACAATACACACACAGATCCGCTCAGTCTAACTATCCTTCCAGCTTTCTCCAGTTCCCTATAGCACAGAGAACTACTGCACCCACACATACAGCCTTCCTTGAAGCACGGTACCTGTTCCATAGAAGAGATTAGTCACCTAGGCAACATGAACACCTTTATTTAACTTACAGGCCCGTTGAGGTGGTTTGCTTTAAAGCTTGCCAGGTCCCAGTAGCCCGCCCCTATAGTATAATGAACTTCCACACGAAGCAAAGTCAGCAACAGTCGGATTTCAACTATGTACTGGTTACCTCTCCACCACCCACCCCAACCTCCTTCATTAAACTGAGATGAAGAACTGCCATTTCCTAGCACATGAACACATGCTTTATTTTGTACTACCTTCTACACAAAACTCACCCTGTTTTTTACAATACTGTTCTATTACAGATGCCTTAATAAAGTCTCATGAGATTCCCTCATTTTAAACCAGGACAGCCATAAAGTACAGCTTAGTTTCTTACCTGTCACCAAAGAGCACACATTTTAAACCAGGACAGCCTTAAAGTACAGCTTAAGTTTCTTACCTGTCACCAAAGAGCATTGGCTTTTGGAGGCACTGCACACAAGCCTCATGAAACCACTGCTTACATTTGCAGCACTGCAACATCTTTAGATACCAGCTTCACCAACAGAAAGAAAAACAAGATGTGTTAGGAAACGCTACCGCAAATAGTTCTGCATTACGTTTAGTTTAAATAGCAAGGGATCTTTTGCACCAAACTGATTTTCACAGTTAAAAAAACTATCAGTCATCTGTAGGGATAGTTCAGTTAATAGTTCAGTTACACTTGGTTCCATAACGAATCATTACTAGAGAAAAGTGACTGAGAATAAAAGATTGTCTAGTAAAAGGATTCCATTATTAAATGAAGAAAATAAGAAATAATTTCTTCTGACAACCACCTTTTAAATCTTGATAATGAGAACTCAGTAACTCCACATAAGCTCCTTCTCACGTACTGGGTTAGCTTTATTGTTTTTTCCCAAGCATGGCACGGCTGCATTAAGTCAAACATTTGTTCTGAGGATTCAACTACTTAACTCTAAGGTTCATCTTGAGGATTCAACAAGTTTGGGGGTAGGTAATTAGTTTAGTACCTACACAAAATAGGAACAGAAACTACCAAGTTCAAAGTAAAAGTCTGCAGGATCAGGGCCAACGTTTGCAGCTGCATTACAAAGGAAAGTTAATATATTATCTGTTTACTTACTCCCCAGGTCCTCCACAATAGCAGTAACACTGCTGGACATTGGTTTTATGACCTGCATCCCACTCAAGGTCTGTTGCATTATATGGTAATGTTTGTTTCATGACTTGCAGCGCTTTGGCATTTGGTCCTTTCTTAAGCGCACCACCCCTCTGAGCCAAAACAAGCACATTAGTTTACAAGACCAGTAACATTATTTCTGAAAATTTCAAGTCCTTTAATTTTAAAGTTACAAAGTGGGTATATAATCAAGTACACCGTTTTTACCTGAATGTATGTTTTAATAATATTTATGTTTTTAATAAAATGTAAATATCTATTTAAGAACAAGTTGAAAACCAAATGTCATCTATGTCTAAAATAAACATTACTTCCCAACACACAACTTCCATTCAGATCAAACTTAACAAAAGAGGAATCACTGAAAAAGACACCAACTATGTTTCATGTGTTTCTGAAGTGGAAAAAAGTATGCACACAAAATGGGATGTATTAAGAAGTTTTTTGTAGAAACACACCTTTGTTGTTGTTGCAAAAACGCACTGTCGACAGAGCCATTTATCATCTGAATCAATCACGCTGGAATCAATATTTGGTGTGTGACACAGCTGATGATAACCTGTATGAAAAGAGGATCAACCAAATTGTAAGTGCAGTGGCAAAAGAAGCTTACACAGAATTAACTATACATAATTTTACTGCAACTATAAGGCATTATCCATAATTAAGTGCCAAAAATGCAAAGACTGATACCACATTCAAAATAGTCTTACATTTTCTTAGCAAGAAAAAATAAACGTTACTTACAGAACAGGTGTTAAGTCACTTTAACATGGATTATCATTATTCACTGAGCTGTCAATGGGCACTACAGGCTATAAAACTTAAGATCAGTTGAGCAGTCAGTCATAGCCAGGCAAATATCCTCCTCCATAAAACAAATCGAAACACCTTTCAAAAGGCAGTAAGTGTGGAAAAAAAATCTAGTTACCTTGCCCACATTTATCACATATAACCATTTCATTCGGTGCTTCTGAATACTCTTCCTGACATATTGTACAGACCATTTCCCCACTTTCAGTGGCTCCTAGACAAAGATGAAAGAGTGATTTTTTTTTTCTCCAGGTTGCATCTGCAGTTGGAATAGTTACAACACGTATGGCTTTTTCCTTAATTTCAGTTACAGATCTGCACACTGTCGAAACATGGTTACAAAGCCTAACTTCCTAACAACAATAAAAACAGACCTTTTATGCAGATGGTGTGTGTTAAATATTTGTATCATTTATGATAGACCATCAGCTATTTATGGGTTATATATTGCCTATATACCTATACAGTCCATGTTTTGTTAATATCAACAATAAAAACTGAAAACTGAATAAAGAATGTAAATGCAGGCTAAAAAGTACGTATAAAAAAAATTCTATCTGGACAACTGATAGGTATGTTTTGCATTTACAGTAGTTTGCGTGTAGATGTATGCACTATTTGGCACATAATTTCTTTTTGACATATCTGCCCAAAACGCTTAATATTAAACTCCAACACTCTTAGGAAATATGTAATTACTTGTTATACATATCTGCAAGCATACAAAACCACACAGTAACAGTAGAAAAAAACTTGCAAACTGGAAACAAAACTACATCTTGCTCCAATTATGCCACATATGAATGTTAAAATCTGGATTAAAATACAAGTTGGTCTACATATTATCATACTCAAGCATTGAAGTTTGACAGGATAAATGAATCAGAGATCATTAAACAATACTACGCAGAGGCAGAACAGCAGTTATTTTAAAAGCTTCTCAGCCGTAACACGGTTGATTTTTTCCACTCTGAATACAAAGCTTCTCCTGTTTAGTGTTTAGTTTAAACATCAGGAATCAGCAAAAGCCGTATCAGACTTCCACTGCCTTTATATGAGGAGGAAATGGTAACTGATTTTAAGTAATTGTGATCCATGCTTCGTTAGCATAAGGTTATTAAAACACTAGCTACTCCCCAGATATCTGAAAAATCAAAGCTAATATACAATAGGCATCTCACTTGATAATTGCACATATCTTTGTATCACATGAATAGTCCAAAATTACTTTAAACAGATACAGTAATCTAAACAAATAAAATAGCAAGCAATGACCACTTCAGTGAAGTTCTTGCCTGTTTGTATGTCCTTCCAGAGGACCCAGGATTTGGAACTGTCTTCAAATATAATGAAGCAGTTCTGTTTCAGTTTGTTTATCTGAAAAACAAAAATACAGCGGAAGCTGTGAGTCAAATAACTAAACAGCACTAAGTGAGACAATAATACTCTAACATGATACTGAAAGACTCCAGTGAAGTTAGGTTTTTTTACCTTTTTGATAGTTCCAAGATAAAACAAGCCATCTGACCATCTAGCTAGGACATCCTGGCCTTCTTCAAATTTACACAGTGGCTTTTTGGCTTTCTGTCCATCACGTAACGACAGCTTGGTCAGAGATGCTGAGGTCTTATGGCTTCGACGTAAAGGAGACCGCTTATGGACCAGTGAATTACCCACCGCTGTAGAGTCTCTAAAAGGAAATAAGAAAAAAGGTGATCAGAATTAGGTTAAAGAAAGAAGCTATATATTGCAAATATTAATACGATTCACAGCTAGAACTCTTAGCTAACTCCAGAGCTTCAGGTAAGTAAAAGCCTGGTCACATTTTCAGACTTTATGCACCTTTAGTAGCAGTGCCTCTGCTACTACAAGAGTCTACAAAATTTGACAAGTTTACACACAGAAAAATCTTCTAGGAAATAAACTAATGTAAATGAGGATGGGGAGATACAAACTTCCCAGCTCAGAGACTGTTCATGAAGTCACCAGAAGCATCAAAGAACCCATCAAAAATATTCAGTACAGGATTACTTGTGCAAAACATTAGTCAGTCACTGACAAGTTTTCTAAAACTCCAAGGAAGCTAAGAAGTTCCTAAGCCAGATGTACTGACATTACCTTGGTAGGGAGAGTCATTAGCTCACAATTAACATGTTACTCTGAAGAAAATTTAAGAAAAAACCAACACCATGACATTGGAGGGGAGAGGGGGAAGAAAACAATCAGGCTGATCACTACACTAACTCAAGGTCTGTACTATTTCAGGTACCTCAAACACAGTATCATGCTTTGCCACTAAGTACAGCTGTAGAGGTTTCCAGCACAGGAAGAATTTCTACATGTAAAATTTCTAATGTAAAATAAGTTTTCCTCTCTGTTAGAGTTACTTGAGCCAATAATCACTTTTTCCCCCTCATACCACTCCACAATATATAGTCTATTTATATATAACCTCATGGAGTTCAACAAGGCC
>NW_010226288.1:0-287 GCF_000690775.1 Eurypyga helias
CTCTGGACACGCCCCCGGACACGCCCCGCCCCCCGCGCCGGGGAAGGGGGGGCCGGCACGCATCACCCCCCACCCCTTCCCGAAACCGGGGGCCGCCTGTTTCTTTTCCTCTTTCTTCTTTTTTCATTTTTCTCCCTCCCCTTCTTCCTTTTTTCATTTTTCCCCCCTTTGTTCCTTTTTTCCTCTCCCTTTTTCCTTTTTTCCCTATTTCTTTTTTCTAGTATCTTCCCCCTTCTTCTCCTTTTCCTTTTTTCTCTTCTCTTTTCTAGTATCTTCCCCCCTTTTTC
>NW_010226288.1:479-832 GCF_000690775.1 Eurypyga helias
TAGGAAACTTCTGGGGGCAGATGTTGACGCTGTAGTACCACCATCTCCTCAACCTGACCGTCATTCCTTACACCCCACCGCCGTCCCCTGAACCTCAGCTGGCAGCTCAGGGAGCAGCAATATTTGCATTTCCATATACAGAACTTTTAGGGTGCATCCATGAGGGGACCCTCCTTCCCCCCCAAAAAAAAGAGAAAAGGGTTTTTACATCAAAGCTCGCAATTTGAAATACAGAGAAGCATTCCCTCATTTGTTTCCCACTCCTATCTTAAGCTCTGACCTGCCAAACAATTTCTGCCTCATCTCGTGGCTTTACTACTACAAGCAATTGCATCAGGTTCACCAGAACCGCT
>NW_010226288.1:856-18005 GCF_000690775.1 Eurypyga helias
GTCACATGAGCATCTGGGAGGGCTTCAGGGCTGCCCACCAAAGAGATTTGGGTCACACGTGTCAACAGTTCAAGTAAGCCTCATGTTAGGGCTTAGAGATTTTAGTTAAATTTGGTTAAAAACAACCGACAGCTGTGTGTCAAAGACTGATACGGGTCTTGGCCTGGTTTGTCACAAACAACTCCAGCGGGAAAGTGTTGCCTAGTGGGGAATGTGGAGATCCCTGGAGACAGGATGGAGAGCGGTTGTTCCCTACTTCCTCTTGGGGCTGAAGAACACCAGTTTGGTGTGTGCTGGGACAGGCCAGGGAGCTGCTTTCCCACTCGCAGCACTGCCAGGAGCCGTTTCCTGCTCGCCAAGACCACCTAATTAATACTGCCTTAACGATGCAAGAAAGTTGCATGCGTGGCCCCGCGCGGACTAGACTATAAAAGGTGAGTGCGCACGTTTGCCTTTGTCGACCCACCTACGGATCAAGACTCCGACTCAAGAGAACAATGCTGGATCCAAGGGTGATGAAACCTCTCCATTCTTTTTCTCTCTCGCTCTCCCGTCTTTCCTCTCTACTTCCTTTTACTCAGTTTTTCTCATGATAGACATTCCTTGAACTAATTGATAAACACTAAAAGCGCCCACGCCGAAGCCATCTTTGTCCTCAACACTTATTTACTGTTGTTAGAAAGCCAATAAATTGTTCTATATTATTCCTCTGGATTGTCATGATCCTACCGCTTCTGCGGCCCTGCCGCCCAGGGACAGCCTTCTCCAGGTGTTATAAAGATTCGCTTCCCTCGTCACCTGCTGAGGGGGACGAGACATTCCGCAACACAAGCACGATGAAATCTCCCGACCTTTTTGCCTGAAACCCACTTTGGGCCTCTTGCCCATCCCTAGAAATATAAATGGCTCCCACCCCACATTATACTTGCAACAAGCTCGTTAGCTGCTTCCAGGGGCAGGACAGTAAGTCACAGAACCAGAGCAGAAGAGGACTTCTGGTAAAGGCAGCAGCTAGCAGCTCCAGCAAAGGTCAGGACCTTACCATGCTAAATATGAACTCAGCGCTCGCCTGCCGTGTCGTACATGGAAACCCTGCCCTCCTTCTGCCTGGGCACTTTGCTCTAGTGAAAGCATTTCAGCTTCAGAGGCAAACATTTCACACTCGATGGAGTATCCCGTGCCATGCATCCCGTAAGCAGCAACATGCTGTTAGCTAAGCACGCATTTCCCGCACATGTACGCTGAAAATGAGTCAACCCGTTCCAAAACCACTCCGTTACCCTGAGGGATGACTTGGTTCAGGACTCCTTCGTGCTCATCAAACCACTCTTTGCCCCTCCGTAACAGCCCACGATGCTCTGCAGCAGCCGGGGATGAATAGAAGTTGGCCCCATTCCCCAATTACTTATGCTGACTGCGTCCCCGATTGAGGGCTTGCCATGGATGCATAAACCTTTTGTCTCTAAGCCACATTCACTCACCAAGCATTACCAGCAAAGCCGAAGGTCCATGAGGCTATTTATGCATGTAACTGCTATCCCAAATTATCTGTACCACCCATCTGGTTACGGCAATAGCTGTAATCTTGTGTGGCTCCTGCCTATCAATCCAAAGGATAATGACAGGATCCTGAAGCTGCTCCCTTCCTACATCATAGCATCCCACAACATCTTTTTTTCTGCACCTTCATCCTTTCCAGCTATAAATATTAAAACAAAAATATACTCTCCCCACCCCGCCCAAATGGACAGGTTGAAGAGGAGGTGACATGAACCAAGGAGCCTCTCATGCACTTAGAGGGCTGTTTCCAGAAAAGCTCTCGGAGGTGCTGCTTGGTGAGTCTGTGCGAGGGAGAGGAAGGAACCAGCTGCAAACCAATAAGGCCTCCGGCGGCAGCAGCAGCCCTGCCAGCTACAAAGGCAAATGACTCTCAAATCAACTTTTGTGCACTGGAGAGCAGGCAACCCCAGCTGCAATCACTGCCACAAAGTTGGCATTGAAAACACTTCTAGGGAGCTCAGGCTTGCCTTTCTTTCTTTTCTTTTCCTTGTTTTCTGCCTTTTTTTCATACGTTGGGAAGTGAAGGAAAATGGAAAATAAACCTTTTCATGCCTTCTAAAAACTGTATTAGCAAACAACAATTTGCTTTGGCGCTAATCGTTTTGGGGCTTTCCTTCAGGTTGTGTTGGAGCATGCGCTGCCCAGGGCCCGGGTACAGATGTGGCTCAGATACAGATGTGGCTCTGGCAGGGGGAGCAGGGGCACAGTCCCACCATCTCCTACATCAAGATGCTAGCAATTACAGACTAAAGCCTACTGGGTCTAAACTAGGCTCAGCCATCTGGTCGTACCAACAAAGTCCTCTCCAAAACTTGGAAGTGGAAAAGCATTTCGAGCTTTGTCCAAATATGTATTTTTTTTTAAGCAACTCAGTTGGGTACATTTGAAGACTTTGGCCTTAATGTACTGGAAGAAAAAAAAAAACAAACAAACCACGACCATGGCTCGTGTCAAGATAACACACTGTTTCCCAAGATTATGTGTGATTTCAGAAGTTGTATATTCATTTGTCATGCAGTGCTACTTGCTGTAGAGCCCATGGAGTACCAGAGCTGCATTCCAAAGACTCTCAGCAGCTTTATCAGCTCTTTATAAAATGCTGCTGTATAAATAAGTAAAACTAATTTGCACAAATTCAGTTCATGTATCGGTGTCACATGCCAGTATCGAGTGTAAGCGCTATGAATAGGGCTGATGACTTCCCTCTTCAGGAGGATGGGCTGCGTTCGAGGGCTCAGCAGTGCTGCTGTTGCACAGTCATTTACAGAGCAGCCAGCTGCAGGCAGGTCTGTGAAGAAGCCACCCACCTCCCAAGCCTTGCCTCACTGAAAGAAAAAAGGTAAACTCTAAAAAAGCAAAACCAAAAGCCCCCAAACCCCAAATAAAATATCACCTTGCCCCGAGTGGTCGTTTGAACTTGCTTTTGCAATTGGGTTTGCAGGCAGAGTGATGCAGCGGGGAGGAGGGGCGCTTGCAGTGTTTTTTTCCCATCTGCTAGGTTTGGGTTGTTGGGGGTTTTTTGTGAACCTGTTTACACAAAATCAGTGTCACACTTGCAGGTTTTGCGGTGGCTGACATCAATGGGTATGACTCACCGGGGTCCGTTAGAGCAGACACGTCTTGAGCCGCCTCCCAGCCCGGGTTTGGCGGGCAGGCCCTTACCGGCAGGACTGGGCAAACCCGACCCCCAGGTCTTCGAGCTGGTTTCTCCCAGGGAGATGCCCCCCAGCCTTCCAGCAGCTCCCCCTTACAAAACCCTTGTGTTTTATAACACAGCAGTGGATGGAATGAGGGGAGAGGACAGACCCATGTCCTCCCCACCTGGCATACATGCCTGGAGAGCTGGCAACCAGGGTGTGAAACCATTAGCACCAAGGCAGGCTCTAAACACCTCACACCCGGGGTCTCCGGGAGATTTGGGAGAGCAGACAGAAGCCCCTTGTCTGCTGGGGACCGTGCGATGGCTGCTGACGTAGTACTCTGTATTACGTGGCAATCTCCCTGCTGTCCTGACAGCCAGCCCAAAAATGATGGACAAACTGAACAAAATACACATCATTTTGCGGGGGAGGTCCTAGTTAACTTTTAACCACTGTGTCATATTTCCTGTGGGAAATAGGACAGGAATTGACTGGATTTCCAATTCACCTGTGGTGGTAAAAAAAAACTCAAAACAACAGCAGCATCACCAAAAATATTTAAATAGGACATTTTGGAGATGCATGAAAAGAAGCTCAGAAATTCATCCTGTGGGAGGCTAATAGTCCCAGAGCCCATGGGAATAACTTCCTAGGCAGCCAACACCATGCAAAGCTGCTTTCCAAGGCAGGGACTTGAGCAAGGGCACTGCCTATGGCAGTGGGAAGATGGAGCTCCATTGCCTCAGGAGAGACCCGCTTGCATCCCAGGGGAGCCAGCCAACACCTTCATTTTGAGTAGAAAAAGTAGTGTTAAGAATTTCATCCCTGTCTCTAAGGGGACATTTCCAGAACATCTTTTCTGTGTCCCAGCAGGAGCAGCTGGCATCTGCTCATCCAAAAATCCCCATGCCCAGCTCTGCAAATTCAGCCGAAGCACCGTGACAGCCCGGGGGGCTCGTGGTTGCCTTGTAGCCTTCGGGGATGTGGGGGATGCGGCAAGCAGAGACCTGTAGCTGCGCCTGAAGTTTCTGTTTCTAATAAACTCACCAAATGGTTCCCGTCTGCATGGTCTGTCTCTCTGCCATTTTTAAATATTTATGTCAACGTATCTATGGTGATGGGTCAGGTTATATAAGGAGGAGGAAGAAGGCGGGGGGGCAGTGGGGAAGGACAGCATCGTCTCCCTCTGGAGCCATGGCAGAGAGAGAGCAAACCCAAGTGGGTTCCTCCATCCTTGTCCTCAGCTCATGAGCCCAGAAAGTGAATATTTTTCTCCGGGCATCAGAGAGGGCTGGGCTGCAGCTGGGCTCAGCTGCACTTCACGAGATGCCGTGCGGGAGAGCAAGAGCCCAGCACATTGACGCAGAGACCTGCCATTGTACAATCAATGTATAATTCATTAGTAGGTGAATAAAGACTGGAATAGCTTATTGCTGATGTAACGATGCTAAGAAGAAAGCAAGCACGTCCGTCCGTGAGCAAGCTGCTGCACATGGGGGTTAAACAATAGCACTTGGTGACGCTGAGGGGAGAGAGGGGGATTTTGCCTTGGGATAACGTAAACAACCCAGCTAGCCGGCTGTGCGATGCAGGGATATGCATCTGCCTGGCAAAAATGATGGGAAGGACCTTTCTTTTTTGCTTGTGGGATACTATGGGAATAGCACCTGGTAAACAGGAGGGTATTAGCTCTGGGTGGACAACTCCAGGCTCCACATAAAGTGTTTCTTCCAGGATGGGACAATTCCTCGCAAGCTGAGTGACTGCCCTGTATCTCTTCCCGATAAAAAGAGGTGGCTTTTTCTTCCTCACAACCCCCCTGACAGGAGTAGGTATGCAGATTGCCTCCAGGCATTACTTTACTGTTGGATCCCCAAAATGCCAGGTGACTAAAGATAACACTGGATCTGTGCTGGGAGCGAGCGGGACGGCACGGCGAGGAGCAGAGCAGCTTCACCGGCAGGTCTGCAACTGGTCATGGGTTTGGCAGCGATGGCCGAAAGTTGCAAAACACGCCTGTGTTTTTTCCACAACGGCCTCCGAGGCTGCTCTGGGGCTCCCCCTTCCACCCCCCTGCCCCCCTCCCCATCCCACCCAGTGCTACAACTCCCAGAGGACAGGGTTGGTGCTCGCTGGCGGGTACTCACCCGCCTGGAAGAGGGACTACACAGTTAAGAAAAAAACCCTCTTTACCCCATTACAGCATTTTACTAAAAGAGAGAACTGCAACGACACTTCACATGAAAGTTACAGTGCGTGTGTGATTCGACCACGTATTCAAAGCAGCTTCTGGCCTTACCCTCCATCAGCTGTGCTGGTGAAGATCTGCCTGGAGCAACTACCACCTCTCGCTGCATTTCTAGAGGAGAATTATAGTCAGCTGCTTTTGTAAATGCTTTGCTTCTGCACCTGTTTAAAAAAAAAAGTATGTCTATCAACTATTTCTTCAAAAAATATTTTGCATGTCTGTAGCTCAGAAATGTAGCTTTACCTTGGCAGGAGCTGGCCTCCTTACCACCCCAGCACTGCAAATGTCCACCCAAATGTGCCAACTTCCACAGCTTTGGAAGGACTTGCTCAGCAGTATTTCCTTCAGGACCTTGCTGCAAGCATGAATCGGAGTTGCGCGGCAAACAGGCTGCTGCATGGGGAAGTGGTATTTCGATGACAGTGGGAACTGGCAGACACACAGTCAGTAGGGCAGGAACTAGCAAAACATTTTGGAGCCAGGCCAGCGTACCACAAGGATGAAAGACTCTCACTCTGCTCACCACCAAATCCCTCTAGAGAGTCAGTAAATTGCTTAACCCGTGGTTTTCACAAGTGGCCTGAGCTCCTCAGGGTTTTTCTGGGTACTGAAAACACCGATTTGCAGAATCCCTGAGCATCCTGTGCGAAGCTGTGCCTTGCTCACCTGAAATTCTGCATGAGCAGCTCATTGAAAAAGCAGCATCTGCTGCTGTTGGAACAGGTGCTGGGAAAGCTCCCCTGGTTCATAAGGAAGCCATGGTCTGGCCACCCACAAGCACGTGGTGAGCCCCACGTAAAGCCGCAGGGGAAATTGATGCTGGTGCTGGCAGAGCAGGACCTGAGCAGTGTGTGGGCAGCGAAGGATGGAAAGCAGCACAAAGGGCTTCTTGCCGCTGCCATGGGCCAATGCTTCCAGCTCCAGAGGTAATAGTTTGGCCTTAGGTTGCTCCCTCTTACCATGTCCTCAGATTGTCATGGGAGTTTGTCTAAAATAAGAGGAAAAGGGTAACTCATGGGCACAAGCTAACGTATACCCACTGAGAGGCCAAACTACAACTGCCCAGGTAACCTTAATGAAATTAATTGATAATTTCTGGAGTTTAATTGAGAACTAATTGAAGCCAACTCACAATTAAGTATTTAACTTTGCACCTTTGATCTCTAGGTTTTTTTTTTTCCTGCATATGTCTACATAAATAGGGATCTCCTTCCTACTGAAGTTTGAGTGCTGACAGTCTTGTAACAACCAGCTTTGCTTGTGCAAGCCTCGGGAAGGCTCACTGGTACTGCAGGTGTTTCCTAGCCTGGCTGCTGGCTTTGCATCCCCACTGCTCAGCTCAGTGCTCTGACCCCAACAGCATCTCCCTCTTGCTCTCAGCACCGGTTAGATCTCAGCAGTGCTTACAAATAGGTGCCTGGGGTATTGCTCCAGTTGCACAAGAGCTGTAATTTGCCCATAGCAAGCAGCAAATTAGGGACTAGTAAATGCAAGCACACTGACTGCAGGACAGAGATTTTTGTGTTGGCATAGGTGTAAAAAAACCCGCCCAACACACACTCACCTCTCAGCTTCCATCCAGCCATTCCCGCGTACCATCATTGCTATGGCCGTGAGCAAACTGGTAACGCTGCACTTTCCTGCAACAGGTTTCTAAAAAACAAGCAGTCAAAGGTATCTGCTTTCCTGCTGCTGGAAGCAGGGGAGGGATGCCATCGCAGGGCGGTGGAGCCCCTGCTGCTACGCACAGCGCGAGAGCTCTGGTAGCAGAGCGTGTCCAGCTGAGTACTGCTCTGCCACCCACTCGTTACAGATGCTGCTCCTGGCAGGGCAGCTCCAGCAGCGGGTTAAATGGGAATAAAGATCACAAGATGGCCAGCATGTACATACAGAAGAGGGGTGTGGGGTTTTTTTTATTACAGTTTGTTGGTGTATTTTATAGCAAAAAACATACCTAAACCCCACGGTTGGCTATCAGAGGAAGGAAAGGGACTTCCAGCTCCCTGGGACAAGAAATTGCATGCTTCCAGTCTGCTGCTTATTGGGAAGAAGAAATGAGGACTTTCCAAGAGCATTATCCCAGTGTGAGATGGTTTGGTGCAGGTCATGCTCTCATCCCTACTGCCACTGTAACAGAAATCACTGCAGAGGTGTGAAAACAGCAGCTACACACACAGACATGGCCAGTGCTGGAAATATGCGTAATACCTCAGCGATGTTTTGGCGATCACAAGTGATTCAAGGGAAAAGGGACACGATAGCCTTTCAGGTTTCTTTATCATATATATGATACTCCTATCTGTAATCATCCCTTTGCATCAAAAATTGACCTGGGAAGGAGGAGCACATAAAGCTGGAGCAGTCCTGGTGGGGAAGCTTTAACACAGATCTTGGCTTGACTTTAGCGTTGATGAGGCTTAAGCAGGTAACCCACAGTGATAACGTGCACTCCACCGCTTTGCCCAGTCTCCAGTGATTGTTGGTATGGCAGAACATCATCAGCTGACCCCCAACACAGGGCAGCGGGCAGGACCTGAGTACCTAATGTTTGAAAAAGTGAAACCATAGAGATTTCTTCCATATAAATGCTCCGGTCTTTGTTGCTTAAACATGTCCTTAAGCTTCTTCTCCTTCCCCTATTTGCATTGCTCCTCACGAGGTACACGCCTGCTCCCCCAGCAGCCGGCTGAGAGTAGGATGAGGCCAAAGAGCAGCTCCTTTTCCCCCAAAGGAACAGCACTATCCTCTCCCTCTTGGGTGCTAAGGCACACTGCTGGGACAGGCGAGCACCAGCTGCCCAGGGAATATCTCTTCCCAGCACTGAACGAATTACCGAGGGCTCTCCATGACGCAAACCCCCAGCAATGCAGGCAGCCTTGTGCACGGCAGAAAAAGAGAAGGAATGACGGCCTTTTGCAAGAAATTCGTCTTTATTGAAGCAACCATGAGTCACACGAGCTGCCAGCTGGCCTGCAGGATAACAATAGCAGTGGCCTGGACAATAGCAGCTGGAGCTCACAAGGGAGATTGTCTCTCTGCAGACAGCGACATGCTTAAGGACACAATACATACAAGTGACTCTCCCCACTGCTAGAAGGGGGGTACGTTGGCAAGTGCATATCACCACTAAATCCATGCTAGACCAAGGTGCGGTGGTGACTGCCAGGAGGTAGCTTGAAGAATACTCTGGAGCAGTTTGAACTTGATCCTGCTTCCAGTGAAGTCACCGATGAAGCTCTGCTGGTTCCAGGAGAGTGGGATGAGGAGCAATAGCTCTGTCCCATCCCCTCAACACAATTCTTTCCAATGCAAGGTACTCGCAGCCATGTTAAAATGCTAACGGGGTGCTGTAGGCTGCAGTGCTGTCCTTGTACGTGTGGCAGCTCCTGCCTGAGGGCCAGAACCAGTCCTGAACATCAGCATGGGGGTTTCCACATTTATCTCAATAAACAATTGCTACTTACTGTTTTCCATGGCTAAAAGCCACAGCGAAGGAGAGGGATGAAAGCTGTTGTTGGTTCAACAGACATTTCACATAGCCATATATTTTACAGGAGGTTTTCCAGCAGGTGCTAAATCTATTGCAGTGATGGGTTTCAGCTCAGAAGCGGCTCTGCCTCCTTGCAACGAGGGCAAAGCACACCGGGGAGCCGACGTTTGAGCTAGACTGAGAGCTGAGTTCTTCAGCTGATCGAGGCTTTTAAAATTTCTGTTTATTATTGATAAGGTGATCTAAAGAGGACGTGGAGTTGGACATTGTCTTGTTTGACCTGGCTGGAGATCAGTCCTGTTCTCTTACAGATTTAAGCTTTAGTCCTGCACGTATGTGTAATATCAAAGTCCTTTTGTATTGCACAGCAGCGCAGTGGGTTAGTGAAGCTAGATAAACACAGAGCTAAGGCTGGAAGTTGAATAAGCCCCTGTGAAATCAGTGTGGTGTCAAGCTCTAGGAGGTTGACTAAATCCTAAGAATTAAAAAACATAAATGGTGTATTGCATTAGCAAGGAGGAATAAGAGGGATAAATCCTTATGCTGGTCATTTGTGTCAAAACCACTGCTTTCGGAGTTTTTTCCTGATCTCTACCAAAGGCTCTGTAAATCTGTCAATGTTTGAAAACAGGGGAAAACCAGTCAACAGGCATTGGACGCCCACATCCTCGAGCATGATCAGAAATGTGCCCGAAGTCAATCATTACAAGTGTCCAGGCTAGGAGAGCGCATTTCCCATCAGCAGTGACACACTGTGTCCGTGTATTTGCCCACAGCACAAGAACAGTCCTGGGCTGTGGTCCAAAGCCATCTTCCTAGAAACATTGCATCTCTGGGGTCAGGGGGAACTGCTCAGATGATGGTGGAAGAGAAGTTCAGTTTAACACTGTGATTTTTGCGTGGCTTTTCTCTCCATTTTTGTCCTAAGGGGCTCTTTGTGTCCTGTTCTTGGAGCTACAGCCTGTACGTCCCCTGGCAAGGCGAATTGCATCTCAGGTGTGTGACTTGGTCCTTGTCCATTTTGGTGAAGGTGTAGGACTGCTCCTCCTCAGAGAATCATCTGACCGTGCTCTGACCATCTCGGAAATGCAGAACAGCTAGTAGTGCAGGAAGGGGAAATGCGTGACACTCATCTCACCGCCTGACCCCACACAATGCCTTCCCGGGGGACTTTGCGGGTGACTTCAGACATCTTCCTGTGCCAAGAGCTGGCTCTACCTGGTAGGGGTGCCTGGGCAGTGGGTTTCTACCTCTCTCGCAGGATGTATTTGCCTTTCCGGTCCAGGTTGCTGCTGAAGTGGATGGAGAACCAGAGGAATGAAGTCAGGATCATCCCATAAACCTAAAAGGAAATAAATGAGATGCGCACACAATTAAATGCCAAAGTGACGATGATGTTCCATCTATGAAAATAGGCAATGCTGCCTGTTAGTCCACTTGGCATTTCTGGATTTATATATTAAGATGTCACATCTTTCTTGAGAGCTCTTTTCCAGTAAAATGGTGAACGCCAATTCCAAGATGGGAGGAAAAAAAACCACACCAACCCCAAGATGTGGTTAAAACATCTGACTGAAATTAGCACAGTACGGATCACACTCAGTCCTAAAAATACCAAGGGCTGAGATGAAACCAGGAAATTCAGATTTCAAATTCCTGCCACAAAACATTCCTCTATGCAAACAAACATATCTCTCTCATAATACTAGCCTTTTATAAAGAAAACATAGGCAGAAAAAAACCCCAACAACCAAACCTCGTATATTGTTTGGAGTAAAGAACCCAACTAAACAAAAAAACTCCAAACAAACCCTAAACCCCACCCCATGCACGTGCACGGTTGTGAATGCAAAGGACAGAATACTTCCTCTGTGTTGCGATATTCCGCCTGTTACATCACACATCGGGATTTACACAGGCAATGTATCAAAGGTAAGGCTGCTGCGGGAAAGATAACGAGGGCTGTAACAACGTGCTCTTTCCTAAAAGTCTGCTTTAACGTGCAAATGCCTTTGCTTGCGGCTGGATCTGGGGACACGTGTGCATTGTTGGCCAAGGGACAGTGACATCAGAGCAGCTATAGCGCTTGTCATGCGCTTCCTTTGCATCCTGCCATCACAATAGCGAGCCGTGCAGTGAGATTTCCTCTAGCACGCGCTTCAAAGACAGCCGCCTTATCTGTCTGCAGCATCAAGCTGTGACAAGGAGACATATATAACAAAAACACTCCCGCTTTTGTCTGCATACAGCTGCAGTGAAATTTCTCCTATGCCTGATAAAAATTAGAAAGCAACACCAAATATTCACACACGACTTCACATTTACAGCTCCATGGCTATGCCCGATGGTTTTCCTAGTTTACTAGCAGTATAAAACACAAAAGCATCTGTTCCTCTGGGCTTTATTTGGATGGAGAAGAGTCTTCTAACTCCTAATTGTGCCAAGGTGGACCCAAGCAGTAAAACAATCTCCAAATACACATCCAGTCAGGAAAGTTTGCCCCAGCTGGGGAGCATCATGGAGATACCACATCAGACCCAACCTCCCGTCATGGTGAAGAAACAAGTCTCGCGGCGTGTACTCTTTCTGGCATGCTTCGACACACATGCAGGGCCTTCGCGTAGAGGTCATATGGTGATACACCTCTGCCAAGCAGTGGGTGGGCTTAAGGGGAGGCTTGTTTTAATTAGTGGTGCTCTCCAGCTCCCAAGGGACTGTGCCCATGCAGCCACCGAGCCCCCTCACTGCTGAAGGACATGCTCCTCTTGCAGTATTTAAATTTTTTTTTTTTGTCCTCCCCCAGGTAAGGCTCAAAAATTCAGTACAGACCCTTTCTACCCACACCATCCTCTGAAGATGATCATAGCCCTCCTCTATAGGATCCTCTTTCCAAGACAGCACCTGACAGCCCAAGCAATGTTCTCTGCTCCTCTCCTTTGTAGTCTGTTCCTTAGAAGCTTATGCCCAAGATGCACCTTACCAGTTAATTAGTCATTAATAGGAGGAGACTTTCCCTTTCTCCACAGCTCTCCAGCTCTAGTCCTGGTGCTCTGCAGCTTTCAAGACCTTCTAGCTCCGGCCGCACAAAGCAACTTCTCAGGCTGAGCTGGAGGTAGCCAGTGAGTGCTGTGCGAGGAGAAGCAGCACATTTCCTAAACTGTGGAGCTTTCTGGCATCTCCTTCTCCACAATTGCTGCTGGTTTCCTGCATGATCCATAAGCCCTGCGCCAGGTGACACAGCCTCTTGCTTGCAGGAGAGGGCATGAGGGCAAGCCTAGGTGGATGAAATGCAAATGCTGCTGCAGCCAAATCCTGCTGCTCCTCACTTCTGTGCCTACTTTGGGCAGAAAAACTATGCAGCAATCCTATTCCTGCAGAAAAACCCCTTCATCCATCAGCCTGGCCAAGATGGGTCCAGGCCCTTTCCTAATTTCCAGGTTGAGTTCACCACCGCTTGTTTCTCTGCTGCTGGTCCCCAAAGTCACTCAAAATTCTAGCTTCGAGGAGCTAACTTAGGAATGCTTTCCCCACTGCAGCCTGCCCCTTGGGGACAAAACACAAAGGAACAGACACAGCTACCGTGAAGCCGATGGTGATGCCCAGGAGCGTGGAGGCAAAGTCCATGTGCTTCTTCAGGAAGCCCTGGATCTCTTGCAGGCAGTCCTGGGAGGAGAGAGACACCCCTTGCAGCACAGCAATGGCTCAGTGGGGGGCTTCAGCCCCTCAACAACACTTGCCCATGTAGAAAAGGAAGCAAGAGGGGGATGCAGCATTGCACGAATGGGCTGCTCCACGAGCAGCTCTCTTTTTCTGCTGTGTGATGCAACCTGGGAAGACAAACACCTGCGGTATATTTTCTATTGCTACAATACACCTATGATTTTCCTGGTATGATGCGTTTCAGACTGTGGGGGATGTGTGTGCGCACAAGTAAGTGTGGTCAGGCACAAGCTTTTTTCTTTCCGCCCACTGGAAAATGGAAAGAAGGAAATGAAAAGATGGAAAAGCGGAGCACACCATAATGCTGAATACATTCCACAAAGATACTAATGAACAGCTCAATTTTGCAAGGCGTTGCAAGCATTAATATACATTAGCCTTAAGCATGCCAGAGGCCTCATGGAAATCCAGGAGGTGTTAGCCAAGAGAGCCATTTCCAACATTCAAAAGCACACCCTTGATGAAGTGATTTGCCGAGTGAGGTCAGAGTGCTCAAAGCCAGAGAGTGAACATACTGCAGCTACCAAACTGCTGCTCCCTGGGTTGCAAAATGCATCCCCCCACCCACCTCCCTCTGCTCGCCACCGCAGGAAATGCAAGCCATTAGCTGAGGGGGGCACAGAGCCACCCCTATGGTGCCCAGTTTTGCTCTGCTCTCCCTGCTCTTTGAGCAGAGTTCCACCCTGCTTTGGGATGCGACGTTCCCAGAGGCAGCACTGGGAGAGCCTGCCCTGCGAGCTGACGCGTGCCTGCGCGTCACGACTCAACATCTTCGCCTAACAACAATGTTTTTGTACAGCTGTAGTGACGTGGTTTTGTTTTTCCTATGGACAACCCAGATATTGATACTGGCAGCTTTGGATACTTTAGCTGATCTGGCTACTCCAGTGGAAGAAAAATAATCATACAATAAATTGGCTCAGAGTATGAAGTTTCTGTTGCGGCTTCAGCACAGACTCAGTCTAATACTGGTGGTTTCTCGATCAGCCTCACTGAGATACTGCAAAGAAGAAGAATGAAGTGCACTTGATGCCCAGCAGTAGCTTCATCATCATCCTGCTTCACGAGTTGCTCATTTTAATACATATTTAACGCCCTGGGAAAAAGGAATTGCAGCAAATTCCACATTTACTGTTAGGGAGACACTTTTTAAACCCTAGAAACTAGTGTCGTGTAGAAAAGTCCAGCAGTTTTGGAGCTCTGACGCATGCCTGTGATATCTCACATTCTCTGCAGAGACAAGAGATGATGAGGAACCTGGAGGGAAGCAACAGGCTGCAAACACAAGCATTTTGAGGGCTTTCAGAGCTGTGAAGGAAACCGCATCTGCAGGTCTGAGACCTGCTGATCCCACCATGGCTCATCCAGCAGTTGAGACACCTCCTTATTGAAATAACAAAACCTCAGCAAAACAAACCCCAACTCACAGCAGCCCCAAACCATGAAAAAGCCACAATTCTCATTAACACATACACCAGTGAGGTTTTAACAGTGAGTAGCCACACAACACCGCTATGGGGTTGAAGAAAGCTCTCCCTTACCTGTCCCGCATCACGCACTTGGCCGGACGGGCACGTCTTGCGCTCGACGTTGGCCGTGTCCCCAAACGGAGAGTGCTTCCCGCAGCACAGGAACTGGAAAAGAGGGAGAGGTCTGCTAGGGCTCTCCCCTCACTGCCAGCTGCTGCATCGGGAGGTGACGGTGATGGGCCACCCTTCCTCCTGGCTGCCCCAGGCTGGGCCGCGCAACCAAGGAGGGAAGCACGTAAGGATGCAGCTGACAACTGCGGCAATGGAGGTTTAATTAGGAGGAGGTGGATCTGGCCCCAAACTTGACCATGGTCCCCCAGAACTGCTGCCTGGGGCAAAGCCCTCCCTCCATGGGCACAGACACATTTCTGGTGCTTGTTATGGCCTCAGGGGTTTCCCAACAACACCCGCTGCGGGGCTGGTTTCCTATAGCCAGGGTGAACCGGCCAGCTCGGAGCTTTGGCAGAAGGAAAAAATAATAAAAAATAGGAGTAGAAGGACTGCTTCTCCACAAATTAAAGTGGCTAAAATAAGCAACAACTGCAGCTGAGTACTGCGCCCGATTCTCCTTGTCAAGGGGGATCTTGGGTGTGCTGCTCCACAGCCCTGCAGAGCAAGAGCCACCTGCTCATGGCTCTGAGGACCAGGACCACTGCTGCAGTGAGAAACATTTGCCCTTTTCTGTGTTTCCAGAAGCACGGATGAAAGCAGCTTCATGAAGTATTTGTGACAATGATTTAAGAAAACACAGAAGGATAAAGGGAGTTGCATGGGAGGTGTCTGGAAACAGGAGAGTGGTGCTGACCTTCCCATCCAGCCCTGCTGCATGCCATGAGCTCGCTACCCAAACAGGCCCTGCCGTGCGAGGAGACGGCATCTCCTCCACCCAATGGGGCCATGGGAGTTTCTCACCACGGGGGACATCCTCACTCATCTCCCATGGCTTTGAGGGCAACCACCCGTGTCCACCCACTGAGCTACAGAGAAGCCCCCAGCAGCAACAGCATCTTGGGAGGGGGCTCTGGGGACTTGCTGGCAGCCTCCAGCACTGCAAGAGGCCATGAAGCCCCCAGGACTCCTCAGCCATCAGCTCAAGGGTAAACAGAAATAACCAAGTCCAAATACTTCTGATGGATAATGGAATTCCTCTCCTCCCTCCACCTCACCAGGGATGTCAGAGAAGTGTATATCCACCTTCCCATACTACATATAGGGAGCACAGCAGAAGCCTGCTGAGACAGCTACAGCGTGGAAGCTTTGAAGATCTTGCACCAGAGTGATGCTCGGGTAGGTGGCCCTTTCCTCCTGCTGACAATCTGGTTGGTCAAACCTTGGAAAAGAAGAGTAGAAAGGGAGGAGCAGACTTCATAGCAGGCTGGAGGACTCGGTTCCCGAGGGAAAATGACATCGCAGCATCCGTGAGGCAGAGCATGGGTGTCAGCCCCTGCCTGCTGAAACCCTGAAGATAGTTCAGGGCAAGGTTTTCTACAAAGGCTGAAAGACCACTTACTGCTTCGTGGATGGCAATCAGCTCGTGTCTCCTGACGCTGGAGGCATTCCTCCTCACCTCCTCGTACACAAGATCATACACATCCATCATGCTGTCTTCTACCTGCAATGAAAGCAGAGATCTGCACGTGGAAAACGCTGACTGTAGTCATCTCTGGAGGGAAATACACTCTTCTCTCACCCCCCCAGAAGGTCTCCCAGGTATAACGAGACAAGCAGTGCAGCTATTAAATGACTCCCATGTAGCAGCAGGAGCTGGTGTATGACCCACCAAGGGGCATCTACAGCACTGCGAGTCCCATGCAACGCTGCATGTGTACCACCTTCTGCTACACCCAGACCCCTCCACATCATGGGTCTCACCAGGTGATGGCTAGAACTTTTGGTCAGTTTTGGATTTAGGGTCAGAGAACTCTGGTGCCTGTAACCAGAGTGCCTCCAAGTCCCTCTGCCAGGCAGGGATGATGCTGTCTCCCTGTCCTGAGGGGTGACTGTGAGGACAGGCACACATGACCACGAGATGCTAAAATAAAAAGGTTAGAGGAGCTCAGATGGCTGGCATTATCCCAGCGACGGAGGAGTCCCTCTAAATAGAGCCAAAAAATAACAGAGTGATTCAGTGGTGAATCAGACCCTAAATATTTACCAAACGTGTGAGAACTCGCAGCTTGACAGATCCCAGCCAACTCCCGCTCGGGTTTCAAAGGGAAAAAACATGACAATTGCCTTCAGTGCCGGGAGTCAAAACCTTAGTTCTTCCTTTCGTTTTCCCTTGCTTCCTCGCCAGCATGGATCTGAGGGGGCCTGCAGGCAGCACTTGGCCTTCAGGAGGGAAAATCGATCAGCAAGACGGCTGGAGTGGTTGGCCACGCGGGGCGGGACGGGCACCCCGGGAACAGAGTCATCCCTCCCAGAGGCTTTTCCGCTCCGTTTTAAGGGGCTGCACTTGGAAATTACCCTAGGGGAAAAACCCCTTAACACTGGCTGTTCAGGGGTGAACCCAGGGTCATTCAAGGTGATAACAGCCATTGCTGCCATAATCCTCTACCCTGCCTGGCTGTCCAAAATGCAAGCAGCTAAGGGAGGCTGATAACCAGGGAGGGGAGGAGGGGAGTTGAGAGGATTACTTCTATCTGACTCTGCTCTGTGCCACCAGGCATAGAGTTTAAAGGCTCACATCAGAAGATTTTCTATGGCTACCCCAATAAAAAGGAAAACATCCAGGCTTTTCTAGCTTCTTGTGAGACATAAAACAGCTTTCCAGCAGCAGCAACTAAATAAATTGTCATTGTTTAGGCCCAGCCGACAACTCAGCACCCCACAGCCACTCACTCACTCCTCCTCCCAGTGGGATGGGGAGGAGAAAATGCAAGGAAAGGCTCATGGGTTGAGACAAGGGCAGGGAGGGATCACTCACCAATTATATGGTCATGAGCAAAACAGACTCGACTGG
>NW_010226288.1:18205-27762 GCF_000690775.1 Eurypyga helias
TGTCTCCGCCGCTCCAGTCTTCTCATATGGAAGGACTCCTCACACCCTTCCCATGCTCCAGTGTGGGGTCCCTTCCATGGAAGACAGTCCTCCATGAACTTCGTTGATGTGAGCCTTTCCTGTGAAGGTCTTCCCTTCATGACCTGCTCCAGTGTGGGTCCCTTCCATGGGGTGCAGTCCTCCAGAAGCAGCCTGCTCCAGCACCGGCTTCCTACAGAGTCACGGGCTTCTTTGGGCACATCCCCCTGCTCCAGCGTGGGGTCATCTCCGGGCTGCAGGGGGGTCTCTGCCACCTGTGACCCGTTGATGTGAGCCTTTCCTGTGAAGGTCTTCCCTTCATGACCTGCTCCAGTGTGGGTCCCTTCCATGGGGTGCAGTCCTCCAGAAGCAGCCTGCTCCAGCACCGGCTTCCTACAGAGTCACGGGCTTCTTTGGGCACATCCCCCTGCTCCAGCGTGGGGTCATCTCCGGGCTGCAGGGGGGTCTCTGCCACCTGTGACCCTCCTTGGCTGCAGGGCACAGCCTGCCCTCACCACGGGCTGCTGAGGAACCTCTGCTCCGGACAGTGAGTTTTGGGCTGGATCTGGCTGCTTACTTTACAGCTGTATTTCACTTAAACCAAGATAAAGTGAGACTTTGTTCACTGATATTTCATCTGCAAAGACCATCACAGGCTCCCTCGCAGCAAAGCAGGCTCTGACTATGCCACCAGAACCAATTCACTATGTGGGAAAGCCAATGCTCATTAGTGCTTAGTGCTGATAATAAACCTCAGGGCCCAGTTGAGGCTGATGTTCTCCTAGCAGCTTCTCTGGTGGTCGTGCTGCACTAAGCAACCTGGGAGGAGAGTAGGTGAGCTGCCCAGATGTTGACAGCTGCTGCCTGCTGCCCATAGCTGCCTGTGGCTGCTGCCAGACTGGCGAACTCCTGCTCGATCCCATAAGAGATTGACTTGGTCAGGAAAGGTACGACCTGGTGCAGTGGTGCACATCTGCACCTTCCTCATTAATTTAGGTACCGTGTAATGACATTAAACATTGAGGCTAAGGCTGTTAGAAAGATGAGAGTGGATAGGAAAGAACTGAAGGACCAAGATGCCCATAACAAAGTTATGACAGAAAATTATTCCAACTGTTGAAAAGAGTAAGGGAAGAAACCACGAGCAGTCACTGTTTCACGGCCAGCGCAACCACAGCGATCGTGATGATGAGGGTGATCTCCAGGTACACACTGACGACTAAAGATTTCACTTGCACCCTGTTTCTGAGCTGGCCTCTCAGTTATTTACTGCTTTTTCTTTTCATTTTATCAAGCAGCCTCCAAGAACTGAAAGCACAAGGGATTAAATGGAAAATGGTTTATAGCAGTAATTTCCTTTTAGAAAGTGTCTGGGCAAGCCTAAGAGTACAATTTGCTGATTAGTTGTTCTCAGCATTTCTATCTAGCAATTATATCAAGCATTTATATCCAGCTATTATCTGAATGCACTATTCAGATCTTAGTAAGGGAATATCACACTACAAAACCATTTTTTAAGGAGTGAATTGACTGTAGTTCCTCCACATCATCGTTCTGATTTTTGCTAGGATCATTTGATTTTGGAGGAGAAAATTGCTGTCTTCATACAACACAGCAGTCTGTTTTCAAAGATTACCACAGAGAGCGTTCTCATTTAAATATTTCTGAGGTAGGTATAAAGTACTAAATCTCAGTATTTATCACTGGCCGTTTCCTTCTGTGGAGGAGACCGTGCCACGGAGCATAGAAGAGGTCTGGTTTAATAAAAGGAAACAAACAAGAGCAAAAGATTGCACTAATGAACCATCACTTTACCAACTTTTCTGCCTGGGATGGGGTTATGTTTATACTATGAGCTGCAGCCAAGTTCTGAAGCATCAGTCAGGCATGGCAGCATCTATGCAGTCCAAAATGTCATGGTAACTCATGCATGTCTAATGATGTTAAAAAAAAAACAAACCCAAACTTGAAAGCATAAGACAGTTACCAGGTGGTTTCCTGACCTATCCTTATTTGCAACATTATTTTATCCAGCAGATCCAAGTTCAACCCTATATTATCCTTTGATCTGGGACATAACACAGTGAAGAGCTACACTGCAGCACTACTTTGCCCTCAGTTTCCATCCTCAAATTTCCATCTCACACTCCACTGACAGGCAACTTTGAGTCCATTGCCTCAAAATAATTTTCTTTTTCCGTTTCTTATGCCAGGTGTTGGAGAAAAAAAAATATTAAAAATAATCAGGGCGCTTTTTCTCATGTTTAAGCAACAGGATGACTCTTGAGTTTGAGTGGCTATGCTGATCTGTTAATAACATGCTTTAAGAAAACCACAGCTGTGCCCCAGCCCTTAACTCAGAAAGTAGTTAGCGTGCAATGGACCAATACAGCTGCAGAAGAGAGAGTCTATCTGGGCTTCTTTTCAAAAGGTCTTATACTCCCCCCACACATAAGCATCATCATGGTCAAGTGGATTTTCCTGTTAGTGACCCACTGCTGGAGCAGTATTGCTGGATGAAGATGAAGCATCAGCTGGGCTTCAGCTTGAAAAAAATCTCCATGTTACGTGATATGGAGGTCACACCTCACAGCAATTCTTTTACTGGAAGAAGCCGGGTGAAATGTTCCAGCTCTAAATTAGTCAAATAATTGCTGCCTCCCATTTCTGTCTGCATTCCCTAATGAAACATTCATTTAGGGATGATATCAATGGGCTGCTGGATACAATAAATGGAAAATCACCACTGGTATTGACGTGGCTGACTCAATACAGCAGCAATTCTCACTCCAAGCCGGTGGGGACTGCCCCGCTGTGGCGAGCATCCTACAGATGCATGAAGGTTGGATGTGCCACGACAGTGACCACCGGAGCGGCCTCGGGTACCATGGCTGACGCTGCTGGAGGCGCGAGCTCCAGCTCGCACTCTGGCACAGAAAGCAGCAGAAACAGGGCTGCATGGGTTCAGCATCAGGGCAGCAATAAATTATAAAACCCTTGAGTGCAAATGCCTGTGTGGCGCCTCAGGCAAAGGAGAGCAGTGTCTCACTGGGCTGTTACTTGTGATGAGAACACAAACACTAGGAAAGAATCATGATATTTAAAAACACTAAGGAAAGGGTTTTTTCCCCCTTTTCTGTTTTTTCCATGGACTTTAGAGACTGGGAAAAGTTTGGTGCTTACCTTAAAGTGACTGTGCTAGCAGGGTAACAGCAAGATCAAGGAGGACATCAGATTATTCGCAGTGTTTTCACAGCCAAATCGCTGCTTTTTGAAAATCCTCTTAAAACAGCACCATGAGTGGCTACAATCCAGCCCCACTGAATCAAAATCCAGAAGGGAACTACCTGTATGCTTCAGGTCTCCTTTCTGAAAGTACCTGAACGCACCTTCAGCTTGTGTTTAAGTCCTATGAAACCTTCTAGGACTTAAGCAGGCATTTAAGCACTGCCTGCAGATGAGATGGACTGGACCCCGTAGGAGTTCACCCTGACACACACCAGCAGGGGCAGGCATAAACACACCCTGGAAAAACCACCAACTTGGTTTGCCACTAGAAGGACCTCTACAGTCCCACTTAAATCTCCTGAGAGGTGCTGGGTCACTCCTTGCATACCTGCAGAAACAGGAGTTGCACGTGCTGCTTTTGTGCGTGCAAAGACAGGGTTTGCCTCCTAGAGACCCAGGCAATGATGCCTCTGGCTTTGGAAAGGTGCTGGTTGGGAGCAAGATCTGCAGACAGAAGACCACCACTGGTCCCATATGCAGCGAAAGGAGCAGGGAAGCTGCTTTTTTTAAGCATGGGCCCCAGGTGTAGCAATGCTCGTTATTTAACAGCTGCAATTGTTAATTCCAGCTTTGCAGCCCAGGCTGTGGGGTATCTCAAAAGATACCACCTTGCTCACCCACAAAGCATAAATGACTTCATTTCCCCTTCCCAGCACAAGGACGGGAGAGCAAACAGGTTCCTCTGAAGAAAGTTTCAAGCAGAGCAAGACTGCAGGAGAAGGGGAGTGTGCGTGGGAATGACACCCCATGGGCGGCTTGTGTTCCCCACCCATAAAAAGCTAAATCCTCACGTTCATTCTCCATATACAAGCGGTGCAACAGAAATGAGCTAATGCCTTTCTACACATGTGGAGCCGAAAGCCATTGGTGAAATCTCCTTTTGAAATCACCCAGCAAGCTGAGAAACCATTTGATAATTAAGAGGTTGCTGTATCATTGCAGCCAGTGCAAATCCAAGCGACCTCTTCATCCAAAGGACATGGGAAAGCAGGCCTTAACCAGAAGTACAGGCAACTATTTGCACCAGTTACAAATTATCCCGAGCTGGGAATTCATCACTTAATGGGTTTTGAGTAATGTTTACTGTGAACCAATCTCTGCAATTTAAAAGCTCGTTCTGTTGCAAAACCCATCTCACACTGCAGTGATTTTATTTTCCCTGGTTCACCGTGCCACCCTGATTGGCTCATGGGTCTGGCGTCGCGGGGCTGCTGGGTCTCCTCAGCTGCTGCAGAGAAGGGGAACGGCAGAAGATGATGTGACATTGAAACTCCTCTGGCCTCTTTCACATCGAGCCTCAGAACGAAACCCCAAACCTATTTTTGTGTTGGTTAGTGAGGGTACCAAAAGTCTTTAACACCACAGCTGCAAGGCTACCCTTTCTTCCAGCCTCTGCAGGGAGGTTTTTAAAGCAGCAGATAATGGGTGAGGAGAGGAGGGATGCTAGGAAAGAGGAGGAGGAAGCAGCAGCCTTTCCCATCAGATGTGGCATAAGCCCTTCTCTGTATCCCAGGTCCCAGCTGCACTGGGCTGCTCTGGGAATGACTAAGAGACCTCACCTAAACAGGCAGTGGTTTGTGGGAAAGGAGCTGCCATAAAAATAGCTTTGGAAAACAAGACTCAGCTCTTTGGCTTCAGGAACCAGGATTTCCTACTGTGGCTGAAAAACATGTGAAAACCTCATAATTTCCATGGTTACCACAGCTGTTCCATCAAAGGTACTCATGCAGAAGCCATCCTCTCTGCCCTCCCTTGTATGTCAACCTCTCCTTTGCTTTGATTGTACCACGACTGTCGCTCCTCAGAGGTTTGTGACACTTTCCTGCCAATACCATTTCTCTCACCAAGACCATTTTTTGGCCAGATGACCTACAGGATAGGCGACCAAACATACTCCTCACCCTCATGAAGACCCTTGTCTGTGCTAGGTCAGATGTGGAAAGCAATCAACTCTCTCAAGCAGTTTGAACCACGCAGAAAAGCACAGCAGAGTTTCACAGGCACTGGGCTGGGATGTTCCTGGAGCCGGGGGCTGGAGGGCGTGATGGGATAGAGGTGAAGGAGGAGTGTTGGGCACAGCATACGAGGATGGGGCTCAGGAACAAGCTGAGATAGAAAATACTGAAAGAGGAACAGCTCAGCACTGCGGCTAGCGGGAGAAATGGTACTTGAACAGCCTCCAGATTACAAATGTTTTGATTTCAGCTTTTCCTCCAAACAGCTGACCTGCACAGAGAAGTTTTACACCTCTCCAAGCGACAGCAGCACCTTCTCTGTTGGTGCTGTTGGCTAAGAGGCAAAGTGTTTCTTTTTACATGGGGGTAGACCCTAACAGGAAGGCTGCATTATACATGCTGGCAGGACAGGTAGAGGATCTGGGATGTTACTCCAACTTATTTGTTCTTCTCCATTTTGTACACCATTTTCTTGGCAGAACCTGCCAGATAAACATACTTTGGGAATGGGTATGTTATTAGTTTCTCATTAAAAGCACTTTAACATAGGCAGATGGATGCAAAGCAGCCTGGGAAGACAGTATGGATGAGCCCGAGACCTCACAGAACCTATTCAGTGGCCACATAAATGGATCAATAGGGCAAGAATAATTACAGTGCTGAACAGAAGGATCAACCTTTTAGGATAAAGCACGATAAATCTCAGATTCATGATTTCTGCATGTCTGGTATACGCTACTTTAAGAAAAAAGACCGTGGTGACACTGAGTCTATCTGGAATGCAGGTAACTTGAAACTAAAACGTGGCAAAAGCAGAAAAAATGGGAAATGAGGAGATTCACATTTGGTTACAGTTCTCAGGTCTGAGAATATGAAATATTTACAAATAACTCTTCTTTTTTCCCCTGTCCTGCATAGCTTCTCTGGAAGGAGTGCTGTAAACAGGGCTCTGAAAGAGTCACAGAGGCAAAAAAGGCATCTTGCTTTCATCAAGTTCAAATGACATTTCTATCTACTGCCTCTTGAAAATCACCATCCAAACAATTTTTTCAACTGAATATTGGGCCTTTCCACTTCAGATGATTTTCTGTAAGGGGCAGCTGCTTTATGAAGGAAATCTGGATATTATTTTGGTTTTATTGACAGGAGTAAACCACTGACAGCATCTGCCACGGTTTGGTGCAGGAGGGACCTCCCATCTCCTGGCTCCCAGAGGGAAGGGGGGGCTCCACTTTCAGCACTGCCTGTGTTCAATACCTCACCTGTGGGGAGGGAGAGGACAGGATCTATTGATGCCAGTTCCCAGCTGGCATTTCCAAACTGAACAGGCGGATCTTTTGTCTGGCTTTTCAATGGAAAGTCAATGTATTTTGCATGGGAAAAAAAAAGTAAATTTTTGTTTTAGCCATGAACGTGGGGGCAATAGCCCCTCTGTGCTCTCGGAGGCACCGATTCAGGCATGAATAATGGGCATATTCATCCATATTCAGTTTTACAGTCCCAAATTCTCTTCCTTTCCTGATAGCTGCATGTATACATCCCATTGGGCTTACAATTGTCAGCTGTCAATTTGGCTGCATTTGATTTTTTTCCCCGTATTACCACAATTTCTGACAGGACTGACATGCAGTTGGCTGGGGTGGACAGCTGCTTTAATTTTGCTCTGTATTTTGAGAGAGTCAGACAAACAAATGGCTCTATAATGAGACTCCAGGAGTCTTCCCCTGCTCCATTCAGTTTTCTGTACCATCGCATGACCTGTCTTTCTGTCCTGGAGGGGCAGTCACCTTTGCATTTCATAGAATCCCAGACTGGTTGGGGTTGGAAGGGACCTTAAAGACCATCCAGTTCCAACCCCCCTGCCATGGGCAGGGACACCTTCCACTAGACCAGGTTGCTCAAAGCCTCATCCAGCCTGGCCTTGAAGACATCCAGGGATGGGGCATCCACAGCTTCTCTGGGCAACCTGTCCCAGTGCCTCACCACTCTCTCCAAGAATAATTTTTTTTCCTGATGTCTAATTACCCTCTTTCCATTTAAACCTGTTACCCCTTGTCCTGTCATCACATGCCCTTGTAAAAAGTCCCCCTCCAGCGTTTCTCTCACATCTGCATTTCTCTCTCACATCTGCATTCCTCCCACTGGCGAGATAGGCTATTCTTCAAGTGAAACTGAATTTTCATGTTTTGTAAGTGACACTTGTAACTAAATCTATCCTCATTTATATTCCCTGTTTCTCTTTGCATTTTAGCAAAGAAGCAGAGAAACCCAAGATGTTCTCTAATGGTATTTTAATTTTTCTGTTGTTAGAAACACTGTGGGTTTTCTTTACCCAGAAAGTAAACATTTTACAAAAATCCTAATTTTGCCTAGTGGAAGCCGTTCTGCTTAAAGAAACCCAACAACCAGCTACTAAAGCGAACCATAACACATGGGTGCATTTATGGGCAGGGCACAGAAAGCAAAAAACCCAGAAAATAATTCAAAGTAAAAACAGATGCAGTGGTTGAGATATACAGAGAAAGTATTCCTTAAATATTTTCAGCAAAATATCTTTTTTTGAATGGCACATCCCTGTATTAACCTAATGCACAACTTTGTCTTGCAGACTTTTTATACTCTACTCCATGCTTGTGGATTAAAAATTATAACTAAATAGTCCATTTTGATAACACGATTTTACAAGACCAACCAGACACACTTTCTGGTGCCATTTCTCCTTTATTAGCACAACTTCTGTTTCAATCTTTCATTACAAACTTCTGCAGAAGAAAGAAGAAAGTGTGCTCACGGCCCCCCTTCTGTGCTGGTCATGAAAATTATTTCCATATTAAATAGTTAGTGTGAATATAATAAATTTTTATAGTTTTGCCTGAAAGCAGCGAAAATATATACAGAGGCTGTGGAAAGACTTTTTCATGGATGTCTCAGATCTGATTGAATCCGCTTCAGCCAGGTAAGTGCAGAGATACAAGACACTGCTGTGCCATCAGCACTCCCCCTAAGATTTCCAAAACAGCCAGACAAACTCACGAAGGAAAAATCCATGGAGAGCACTAAAGGAAAAGCACCAGCAGGTGCCACCAGCAGGCACCTGAGCCACAAGCTGTTGGCATCTGAAAAAGCACTGCTTTACACTCGCTGGGCTGTTGTGCTCCTACCTTGGTCAACAGCGGGAGCCTGTCTTAGAGTAAGCACCTTTGGTCTGACCCAGCATAGCCATCCACATGTATCCAAGGATTTTCAACTACTGTGGCCACCGGCCAGCTCTGGACAAACCTTCTAAAGAAGCAGGACCTTACCCCTCACCTTAACCTTCAGACTCTCCTTCCAGAAGCACTGGATTTTAATTTTTGCACAGGATACTGAGCAATTTTTGGGAGAGGGCTTCTTGTCCCCAGTAAGTGTGATTGCCAGTCCTAGCATGGACTGGGGCTCTGGGATTTTGATGGAGTTGTGCTCCTCCAGCACAGAACAAAAGGCCAGCCTTCTGACACACTGGTCTTCGATCTCCCGTAAGATTTGTACCCCTAAAGAGATGAGCTGGCAGCATCAACGTGACCCTAACCCACTGGGATGATGTTTCACATCACTCATATCCTCATTGCTGGCCAGAACATCGCAGGTTGTGACACGTACCTGGGGCTGGGGAGGAGCAAAATGGAGATGAGGACTGACCCTCTGCATGAAACATCTATCAAAGTTCCAAACACTTATCTGAAGTATTGTTAGATCATTTAGTTACTTGCCTAAAATAGCAGCATTCTGCTTTCAAAAAAAGGAAGTCAATATTTTTTTGCACTCCCAAGTCTCTCAATTTTTTTTTTTTTTGGAGTGCAGGAAGGGAAATAAAGACGAAGCAGCAGCAAATTCCTCTGAATAGGAAGAGCAATAAATATACAAAAAGCAAATTATATCAGATTAGGAAAGGCTCAAAAAGAAGTCTATACTTCTTTAGGCTACTGAACATTAAGTTCCATTGCTGCTTTCCCCAGCATCCCACTACCCTAGCACCTTACATCTCCAACACCATCGATCTACCACAGCACCAGCAAGTTCTGCGTTAATTCAAACACCAACTTTCTTGCAAATTCAGCCTCATTGAATCTTCTCTTTCTGGTCCGGTGTCACAGTGACTAAAATCACCATTTTTCACACTAGTGTTTTTACTGTACCACTGCTGCTGGATAATAAGTCCATCTCCTGGGTGTTTCTCCTGGCCATTGCCAGAGAAAACCTGAAGAGTCTCAACCTGCCACTGCCTTTGAATAGAGGCTCCCAACTGACGGCAGCCGG
>NW_010226288.1:27781-33013 GCF_000690775.1 Eurypyga helias
CAAAAGTCAAGCATCTCATTTAAAACAGAACAGAACAAAACAAAAAATCCCCTGCAACAAAATCCCAAAGTTATTTAAAAGGAGACTTGCATTTTGGTTTGCCTTCAGGGCAAAGCGTTTGCCCTGTGTGACTGTTTCCATGGCTCCTCCCTTCAGACAACCCCATCAGCTGATGAAGGCCACCCTGTTCTTGCAAAGGACTGATTTGACAGAGCATGCATCCGATAGACCTCGGCATGGATGGCTTAATTACCACCAGATGTCCCTTTTATAGGAGAAATGGCTCTTGCATTTTGGTTTGCCTTCAGGGCAAAGCGTTTGCCCTGTGTGACTGTTTCCATGGCTCCTCCCTTCAGACAACCCCATCAGCTGATGAAGGCCACCCTGTTCTTGCAAAGGACTGATTTGACAGAGCATGCATCCGATAGACCTCGGCATGGATGGCTTAATTACCACCAGATGTCCCTTTTATAGGAGAAATGGCTGCTGGCACATACTACAAAAACGTCTATCTGATGCTGGTGGTATTTCCTAGCAGCCGACGCTTACCTCCGTGCTGTGTGTGTATCTCCAGCAGGCAGCTGGGATCAATCCGCAGAAGGCCAGGGCAAAACAGAAAAATCCCTGAGGATAAAGAGGAAAGATACCATCAGTTACCACATGGGGAGAAAAAATATCCATTTGATAACACTGTTGGGTCGTATTTAATATGGTTGTTTGAGCAAGTTTAGTTAAAATCAGAGCTGAACATCACATTGTTTTAATATCCCTCATAATGCTGGTTACATAAAAGAAATTACATGGATAATAATGTGATTCTCCAGCAGGAGCCCTATAATTACACGGTGGCCATTTGAAGGGGTTGACCAAAAAAGCACCTGGCTTCCTGCAGAGCGGTTAACCTGTTGTGCCCAAATTCCCTTTAGGAAAAAAAAAAAAGAGAGAGAGAAAAACATTATATTTACAGCCTGCTCTTCTTCTGCAGCACGACCATGCCCCAAAATAGCATCTCCTTACTTACGGGGTCCAATCCTCTGCATTCAACTATCAGTTTCAAAGAGGGGAAAACCCACACAAATAGTCCATAAAGGAGTGAGTAACCAGGATGGAGAGCAACCTGCTCTGGGAAAGGAGCTAGACTTCACTCTGTTAGCAAGGTGGCAGCTGCATGGCCAAGCTGCCTTCCTTAAATCACCACCATCCTAATTACACAAAAGGACAACAGAAAAATAATCAAGGCCAGCAACTGACCCTGAGGTGTCTAAACAATGATGTCAGCGATGCAGGAGGAAGCTTGACTTTTGTCTTCTTCCTTAGGCTTGCAGAGCTGGAAGTTACAGGGGTTATCTCTTTATTTGAACAAAAAAAAAAAAACCCACAAAACCCTGATGTAAACAGTGCTTGCCTGTTGTGACAGCTGGACCAAAGGATCTTGTTCACATTAAAAAAAAATATTTAAAAAGGAAGAAAAAAGTGCCTGTGAAGTGTTTGAAGGCCAAATGGGCTCATCAAATATGAATCCACAGCTTAGTCTTGGAATGACAAAAGATGATGAATAAGCACCAGTCCAAAATTATTGCCCTTACAAGCTTTTCCGTGAAACCGTCCCTCTTCCAACACAAAGTTATGTAGCAGGGGAAAATTGCTCAACAGACTGCAGCTTATATTGGTTTAATTTTTTAATGAGTATTTGAATAATATGATATAGCTGAAATCACTTTAAAGAGTAAATCTTCCACGAAAGTTTACCAAATTCAAGCTTAACGAGAGGAAGACCACTGCTGCTACCCATTCTGTTTCACCAAAAAACTTTTACTTAAAAAGTATGGTTAAAAAAAAAAAAAGCCCCAAACTCCTCCGTATGCAGTAAGAAAGGAAAATGTGTTACTTCAAATCCTGGAAATTGATGTGAACATGCCAATACACCGACTTTTACTGGTTCTTGTCCATCTGCTGCCTGCCACGTTTCTCTGCTCGTGGCAGGACGATGCCCTGCCCGGGGGCTTTGCTCCAGGAACAAGACTGCCGTTGGCATTTCACCACTTTTTTGGGGAATGTCCTGTCTGCATCAGATGCTGAGGAAAACCCTGTGACGGCTCTTACAGAAAAGCTTAAATTATGTATGTCCAGTCTCTCCTTTTATTATTCTGGCAGCTGCCTGGCCGTATAGCTGGTGAGATCACTCGCTGCCTTGCCAGGAGCTGAAATGGGATAACAGAAGACCCTAAAGGAGATGAGAGGAAAGTCTGATCAAATGCTGACGTGACCAGGGGGATACAAGTAGCAAAGATGGGGAAGAGCACACAAGGCAAGATGTCACAGACCAAAGGATGAACCCAGACAGTGTGGGTGATCCAGCCCCTGCAGGTACAGCACAAATCAGACCAAGGAGGAGGTGAGGCTACACGGGCATGTCGGGTTACTCCTCAATAGCACCAGACCCTGCATTTTGCACCTCCTCCAACCACTTCCCCCAAAAACAAACAGCATAACAAAATCATCGTGTTCACCAAAACCAAGCTCAAAGGCAAGAAAAAAAGAGAAAATTATGACAGATGCAAAAACCAGCATGGATAGCAATGTGAAAGCTCTTCCACACATCATTCCAGTAAGGGTTGAATTGAGAGGACCCACCACGAACCTGGAGAGTGAGAACGACAGTATGCCAGTGGCACCACACATATTTCTCTCCCCGTGCTCTCCCTCCCTTCCCCCACCAGCTCCAGCACTTACGACATCTCTCTGGGGCCAGAAACCCCAGCAGATTAAAATCCTCCTTCTCATCTTCCCTTCCTCAGCTCCACCCCACATCTCAGTCCTTCACCTCCAGCATCAGCTCTTCCTTTATTTGCCGAGATTCTCTGGCAATACCGAGACACGGCCCCTTGGGAAGCTCCCCCTCCATCCAGCCAGTGCAGAGCAATTATATGGCTCCGAGGACATCTTATAAATGAATTATAGGCTGCTTTCCCCCTTCCCAGCCAAAAGGCATTTGGATGAGCAACTTTCTAATTACATTAGAAGACATTTGGAGGAAACCAGAAAAGGCAATGTGTAGTTTGCATACAAAGTGTGGAAGGGTCGAGGATGGTTCAACATCTCCCAGACCCTTGGGGCTCCTCAGAGCCGGCTGCGGGCTGCTGCCTGCTCCCTTTGCAGGAGGCAGCCACATGAGCCCCGCGGAGGGCTGTCACCGGCCAGACATCAATTACTCTTTTATGAATGACCTTGTTTCCATCCTTGCTGCAAGGAACAATTTGTCTTTGAAAGACTTGGCAGAATCTGCAGCAGCAGTGTCTTGTCTGTTGGCTGGTGTATCTTTTAATTCACCTTTCTGATGCTTCCCCCTCAGCTAAGGGGGTCTGCTTTGGATGAGGGAGGGATCCTTTAGCTCGCACTGGGTTCGGTCGCTCATCCAAACCCCCATGGTCCCAGGGAAGAAGCAGACCTCTGCCCTGCTCAGCTCCAGTTGCGTTTTGGTGCTGATGTGGCCATTGCGAGGGCCAGCTTCCTGCCAAACTTCACAGCCCAGGGGCAGGGAAGGGGGGAGCTAGTTTCAGCCTGCATCCATCAGGCTGCATCCCTCCCTCCCTCATCCAGTTCATCTAAAAGTACACGATGCCTTTGCCTCTCCACATAGCAAACACAAGCCAGTGACCTCAGTCCAAAGGAGGAATCTGTCCTTCAGCTCCAACTGAGCACACTGGCTCTGCCCGCGCCTGCTCCACAGGGACCACCGGCACACGGATGCCTCTCTCAGGAATGCTGCACCACGAGGGAGAGCACGGGAGACAGATTCACTGCGAGAGCAAGATGCTGAAGTGCGCTGCGCTGTTACGAAGGAGCCCCTACGCGCTTGCCTACGATGCTACACCTGGGAACAGTAACGCCAACAGCCTGTGCCGCGCGCTCGCCCGACTGCCACATCACTCACGGTGAAAAACGGTTATATCGGGCATTCACTGGGGCTTGTTTACCACAGAAATTGTTGGGAACCGGTGCTTGAAACAGCTGCTCTATCCTGAACACAAATTTTCCTCTACACGAGTGGGTTTTAGGCTGGCAAGTTCAGGTGCAAGAATTTCAGCTGGGATATTCTGTTTGGCATGTTGCACCCTGCTTTTTTTTTTTCTCCCCTTTCTCTGTCTGACCAGATAACAGCACACGGTGCCTTAAACCCCACCGGAGCCAGAGTCTTTCCTCTGTACAAGCAGTACTAACGAAACTGCAGTTTTCCTTCCTTCTCCTCCCCTTCAATAGCGACATGGCCTTCGGGGGCCGTGAGAGCTGCAGGATGTTTACATTCAGAGCTGCCTGCCTGATGGACCACAGATCACCAAACAGCTGGATGTGCCAGAACCGGAGGGCAGTCAATAAATCTGTCACCGCTCTCCCTGTTTAAGAGGAGCTTTGGGGATAATCGTCCAGGATTTTAGAACATAATTTTAGAACATAATTTTAGAACATAATTTTTTATATTAAGGATAAAAAGTTCCGTTACGCTCCAGACACCAGCTTCCTCGCAAGCACCCATGGATGCGCATTAGCACCTCTCAGGTCTGGTGATGCTGCTAATGCAGCTGCAAGATGAAATCCTGAGGTACGTGTACTTTAACCAATTTGACCTGTTCTGGATTCTAACCACTGCGCACCCATTAACGTTATTAAGGCAGCACCAGGAAGGCCTACAAAGACTGAGATCCCTCTTCTGTACACACAAAAACCTCCAGATACCCAGACAGAGTGAGCATGTATAATTTAAAAAAAGAAAAGAAAAATGTCAGTAGAGGAAGTGAGGAGCGGGAAGGAGCTGGGATCCACCCAGCAGGTCAGTGGCCGGGGCAATGCTCCTGTAAGCCCCTCTGCTCGCCGGCTGGCATTTCCCGGGGGTAGCTGGTTTACCAAGCAGCTCGGCGGTGGATTAGCCACGTCGATGCAGACATCCCCTGAGAGTGGCTTGGTTTCCTATCCCGCCACAGACGTCAGGCACCGATACGCTGGTGTCTTCCCTCTTTGATTAAAGAGTCAATTAAATGGTCTTCTAACCAAGACACGTGCTTTGCAGGAGAGGAGAAGTCCTTTAAAATCAATAGCGGGGGAAGGTGAAAAACCCCACTGTTAACGAGTAGAAAAACCAGCTGCGAGCGGGGAGGGGGCTGGTCACTTGGCGAGCTGCAGCAGGAGCGGCGGGGCAGGAGGTGACACCGACAAGTGTCGCAGCCCCCCGGGGGC
>NW_010226289.1:0-1303 GCF_000690775.1 Eurypyga helias
TGATTCTGTGATTCTGTGTTCTTCCCTGTTCCCGAAATCTCATTGTGAACACCTCTGCTGTGGTGCTAATGCTTGCAGCCCCCCAGTCGTCTCGCCCACCTCACCACCGGAGCAGGTAGGTAGCAATTAACTTCCCAGTGAAAACATGCAGGTGGCACTTAGAGAAAAACAAGATGTGCACAAAAAAAACCCCAAAAAGCTAATTATTTAACTGGAAATAGCGAGAAAAGCAAACTACCTGTGTTGCCACTGGCAAAACTCGTTGTTGGCTCATCGCACAGACTTTTTTTAACTCCCTAAAGTGCCAGGCATTCTCAGTACTTGTCAGGGGGTGCTGGTGTGTCATTACGCAGCACAGGCTGAATCGCTGCATCCCCCGGCTGAAAAAGAACGCCAGCTGTGTCCTACAGAGACGGTACGAGAAGTTGTTCCAAGTCCAGCTCCCGGATCCAGGTACCCACCTCTGGCATTGTAAGCAGGGATGCAATGTGGCGACTGTCACGGCCATGGCCTGGGGAGTGCGCGGGTGGCACCGTGCTGTGGCAGGCGCATCTCTTGGAGGAGCGCTCGTGCTGCGAGGCGGGGTTCTCGGGCTGGGGGTGTCCATGCTGCAGGCTCAGCCACGCAAATGGACCCCGCAGCCTGCCCGGTGGGATGTGCCCAGCGAGCTGCCGGCTGCAGCTGCCTGGGAAGCTGGCAGGGGCCACCCCACAGGAACCCCCCTCGGGACAGGTCTGCGGCACAGTGCTGCGGGCAGCACGGTCCCCGCTGCGGAGACGTTGGGCTCGCTCCTGGTCAAGGTGCCAGCGCTTGTTTGGTTGGACACGGGTTTATTTTAATCAAGGTCATCTATTACTGATACATTAAACAACCCGAAAGATTGGCACAGCTACCAAGCACTGGTTGGTCTTTAAAGCAGCAAAAGGATCCTTGGGGTGGCTCATTCTTTCTCAATATTTCAGCGTGCTGGGCTCCTTGGGCTTCTCTGGGAAGGGCACAAACTAGCTTCATCCCCACAAACTTCAGAGCATGTTCTACTCACTAATTTACATTTTTCAGTGTTTTCATTTGTATCAATAACGGATCACTGCTATGAAACGCTTCCCCCCTCAGCCTGAGGTTTCTTCTCTAGAGTCCGATTAACCACACATTATTTTCTTCAAGGAGCCAGTGATTTTAATCACTAGTACCTTTATTTGCAAACAGTTGGCCTTGTAAAGAGCTTTCTAAACTGCAGAAGTTTTGCCTTCAAAAGCTTTCTGATTATTTTTTTGTTGCTGTTTCCAAGTTTCCACCTCTGACT
>NW_010226289.1:1322-20305 GCF_000690775.1 Eurypyga helias
TCGTACCAAGCAGCCCAGCTAGGAGCGCGTGCACAGAGGTATTGATGCGCGTGACGCCTACTTGCCTTGCTCGGTTCTCTAATCCGGTTTTGGTTCTGGTTTCCAGGGGCAGCTGCTGTATTGATGAAGAGTCATCGCATGGTTGTGTTAAGCGAGGGAAAAAGAAAGAGTGCAGAGGCATTTGGAAAAAAAAAAAACCATTCCTGAAGGAAACTTAATGCTGGAACTGATTTTTCAACTGCGACAGTTGAGCTTTCTGCCCTGTTAGCGTCTCCTACAGTGCAAAAACCGCTCAGAGGGGAAGAGCCGAAGCAGAGCCTTCGTGTGAAACTGTATGTGCCCGTGTGTTTCTGAGTAGGCTGGAAGAGGTGGCTCTGCGTGAGCAGCGAGAGCAGAGAGGCTGGTGATGGCAGGGAGGAGCTGGTGCCAACAGCCGTCAGGCCCTCCGGCTGCATCCCGCGGAGATGGGATGGTTTTCTCGCCTGTACTTCTTACGGAGGTTGGGGGGTTTCCTACAGGGTCTGATGAGTCCCCTCGTGAGCTGCGGCCCAGACCTTCCTGCGTACTCCTCTCGTTTACGTGAGCCCGGCGGGCTGTTGGTGTAAACGAGCGTGCAACTGAAACAGGAGCCTGAGCAGAGCGAGACCCTGGGCAGCACCGGGGCTGACAGCACATCTGCGTCGCCTTATCTCCCCTTCACCCCCGTGGAGGTTTCCAGAAGGTAAAACAAAACAAACGACAAACACCACTTCTAAACCTTGCAAAGTGAAATCTTCCCCATTTTTATTGCTTCAGGATTGTGAAATTAATGACGTGCGTGAAGACGTGAGCCGGCAGAGCCTACTGCGCATTTGTGGTTCGCGTGCGTCGCCCTGCACAATGCCTCACCGCGGACCTTGGTTCAGGGATCAGTCGGCAGAAACCAGCATCCTGAATGATACCCACAGAGCCACACACAGCAAGCAGGAACGCTGATTGCTACGCAGCCAGTAAGTCACTTGTGTCTTTAATCCTGTTAAGGAATCCTACAGCAGGATCACTTGCAGCTAAATTTTGCTAATTTAAAAAAAGACCCCAGAAAATAAAAGCAGAATGACCTCTGTAATTGCTTCTAGAGGAAGGGTTCTCCTTTTTTTCTCTGAATTCCCAGATGTCAGAGGTGCTGTTGCAAAGCCCAGCCATGGCACTCGCTCCTCCAGCTCAGCACGCACTAGCTGGCACTCCGCTGCAGTTTTGCCTTGAGCTCAAAATGCAGCTTTGCACTGTTTATCATATTTGTGACACGATTTTGCATATTTTCCTTTTGGTTTAAAGTTTGTTGTGGAGTACCAGTGTTGCTTTTTGTAAGCAAATGTCTAAGTGAAAGCTTACGCTTTTTGGGAAAAACAATCACTCAAACCAAAACAAGCAAGTGGCTAAGAAAACACAGATGTCTGGGAGAGTGCAATTAAGATTGCCACCCAAATATCTCTTTATTCTCAGCGACCAGCAAAGCATCCAAAGATCAGGGCTCTGAAGAGCTGCAGCCGTGGGACTGCTGTGCTGGGGACCTGCACATGGTGATGGAGATGACGGGATGTGTCTGGGGCTGCAGAGAACTCAGAAACAGGATCTGGTTCAGAAGCTGGGAGCGGGAACAACTTTGCCTCCACGGTGGCCTGGATGCTGGTAGGGAGTGACAGGCTGGACAGGGACGGGGCTGGCAGCTCCCTGACTGGAAGGGGCTGATAGCCCCATGCTGTAGTGCGGCAACAACAACTTGCCTTGCAGCTCTGTAACTCCAACAAACGCATTTTTACTTTTATCTCTTAAAATTATTAATGCTGAAGATGAAAGTGCAGCATTCCTTGTGGACATCCACTTCGTTAAAGCGCAGATGCGCACCACCCAGAAAACGCAGCCCTCAAGCAGGTCAGCAGCGAAAGATGCTAGAGCAGAACTGGTGACAGGGCCAGTTGCCATCAGCCGATAAAGCTCTTCGGTTTAGGGATCTTCAGTGGAACACACGTTGCCTGGGCAATAGGCTGCTACGGCGAGAACTGGGGCTGATGGCGAGTTTCGCTGCGGCCGGACGGGTCCCGCTGTCAGCTGCTTTCTTCAAAGCTGCCGCTGCTGCTGCAGGAGTGGAACCGCATGGTACTCATGGGATCCGACACATAGCCTGCAAGATGTAGAGAGAGCTTACGAGTGGCTCTACACAGTGGCGGTTGTCCCCCACCTTTCCCTGCAGCGACAATGTCAGCAAAGTAATGTGCTCATCATTCTGAAGTCAGTGGGCACAGGCCATGCTGACGCCTTTCGGCTGTCTGAGATCTCTGGTGGAAGGTGTCCCTGCCCATGGCAGGGGCTTGGAACTAGGTGATCTTTAAAGTCCCCCAAACCATTCTGTGATTCTATACTGACGGCGGCTTCACACACCGTCCGGTCTTTCTAGGACACCGCAGCCGAACCTGGTGTGAACGGAGAGCAGAGGTGGGGTTAAGAGTCTGACCTTCAGATCCACACCAAGAAAGAGGGATTGAGCCAAGATGTCTGAATCCGGTCTGCTGGATACCACCCTAATGCCAACTACATTGTCATACACTCTATTTTAAGGTTTTACTTATACGTTATGCTGCTGGGCTAAAAACTGCTCTGAGCTGCTAACCATGCTTGGGAAACCATCAAGAACCAGGCAGTGAGTTCGTGAGCTGTTTGGAAAGGGTGAGCAAGAAACAGGGTCCCAAGGAGCTGCCTGCAAGACAAGACCTGAGCAAAGGCTGCTTAGCAAGAGTGGTTTACTGGGGCAGATTGCAAACACAGGGGCTAGGACCTGCTGGAAAGCTGTTTGTGTGGCCGTGCATGAACACACACTCGGCTGAGGTAGGACAGAAAGCCAGGGAGGCCAGAGGGAGAAGGTCAGGGTATCAGAGAGGAGCAGAGGGGTGGGATGCCCTCTGAGAGGGGAGCACAGATAGTGAAAAAAAAGTCTTGTGTCATTTTATGCTCCTGTGGTGCTGCAGAAATAGGACTGTCTTGCCCACTTTTTGAAGAAGCAGCCTTGAGGATGTAACGCCACATCTTCTTATTCTCAGATCCATGCACGTGGACAGAAAGGACCATCCCAGCTCCGAAGCGCTTGGGGCGCACAGGCAGTGAAAGCAGCCACGAGACCTCGCCAGCTCTGCTGATCCAAAGCAGCAGCCTCCCCTGTGCATTGGTTTTCTCGTGGGACTGGTACCTCAGGAGCCTGTCGCTCCGCAGGGGTTAACCACACCAAGGAGTATTCTGCATTAACTCACCATTTTTGTCAATTGGTGGGTACTGGAAGTTTCTTCTCATGTCATCCAACGACAGACCCTGAGAAGGGTGTTGCCCAGTGCTGCAAATTAGAGAGGAGGTGTCAGTTTTGGTAAGACTGATGAAGTAACAGCTCCATCCCATGAAAACTTTTTCTGCAGAGTTGGAAGGAAAAGAGAGTAGCATGAAATACATCAGCCTGATGCCCAGCCTCTGGCATCTGCAGTAGACAAAAAGCAGTTATAAAGCATGAGCATGAATCACACACATGCTCCCATTTCATCCATTCCCAAAGTAACTCCCCTCAAATACACTGTTGGGGGCTTCAAACTTGTTTGAATACTGCTATTTTAGAAGCAATTCTAGGCATCAATCCAGGATCATTGTATTTTATGCATCATTGCTAACAGATTCCTGTAAATAAGTTTCTCTGGCAAGGAAGATTGCTGAATTATCTTCTGGTCATTGACCAAAACACTCTCCTGCCCACAGGTTGTTCATCCCTCACCCTCAGGAGCTGTCTCATACAGCACTGTGCTTTGCCAAACACACACGAAATCAAAGAGCCCAAACTGTTCTCAGTTAGCCCTCAGTTCAGTTCTTAGAAGTTCATGTCAGTGTCTGCCTGCCTTCTGGCTCTCCTTCAAGCCCTGAACAGCCAAAGGACTGATTCACATTGCTCCTCTGTTCCTGCTCCAGCTGTCGGTACTTCTGACTCCCCACACCCCGGTACCCGGGGTCAGGGCTTGCCTGGCTGCTGAGTGGTGCTGAAGGTTCTTCCCACGGAAATACCTGCAGGAGCAGTTCCCTGGACTGTGAGTGGGGCCTGCGCTGTGCAGGAAGCTCATAAGACTCTGTGCCACCTGATGCCTCCAGCCACATCATTGGTAGTGAAATGCTGGGCTTCCCACCTTGTCACTGGTGTCACACACTGGGATTTTTTTTTTTTCCCGAAGAAGAAGGTGTCTTTTAGCTTTTCTTTGGTGAAATGTTTCAAATTGAAACCACATTCTGATGTAGACACTGGCCTTCCCAGACCTGCTGGCAGGTAGTGAAGGTACATCCACCTAATGACCACTTGCCCCCATCCCCTTGGATGCAGTGGGTCAGCCTCGGGGTGTGTTCCTATGGCTGGTTTCCCATGGAGCCACAACCCTCAGCTGGCACAGTTCTTGCTGCAAGGAACCCCCGTACTCAGCACGTGGGTCCACAGTCGTGGGGAGGACCCTGTCCACCCCTTCCAGCATCAGCGCTCTCCTCAGCCCTGCGATGAGGTACGCACCTCTGCGACCAGACTGCGTAAGCTCGTGCGTTCAAGGCATATTCCAATTCAAACCGGCTCCGTAGCGCTGCAACGTGACTACGGCCGGGGCCTCCTCGTGCCACGAGGCAGTCTGAGGATGAAGAGGGAGACAGAGAACCGCTGCTGTTGCTGGAGGCTGGAGACATCAACTGCATTAAAAAGAAAAAAAGAAGGCATTGTTATTACACATTGACAAGTCTTTCCTCGGCTTTTCCTTGTAAGCTGTGTGTCCCACATTTTCTTTATAGCTTGGCTGAAAAAAGCAGCGCCTCCTGACTTTGATCAGCTGAGAACTGGATGCTGCCTGCGGAATAATGCTGTCAGGTCATCATCCCCTGGGGTTTCCAAGCTGGGGACGGACACCTTTCCAGAGGATATGCTGTCAGTTATTTGGCTTGCGAGCGTCTGTTGTGCTGCTGGGAGACATCCTTGCCTCCTGCAAGAGCCACTGGCTAAGGCTTTCCCACCTATGCCAAAACAGCATCCGCACAGCCCCGTCACAGCTGTGCTGTCCCGGGACAGGAGTTCGGACTGACAGAGCAATGTACACGCAGCATCAGTATCTGCGTTCATTCACATGCACCAACCACACCACATGGGTGACGGCAGCAGCAGGGACATGGACTTGCTGGCACAAGAGGTCCCTGTCACTCTTGACTCCCTTAAATCCAGAGCTACTTAAAAGAGGCAGAAATTTGCTGAGAGAGAAGAATAAAAAAAGAGAGGAAATAGAGGGAGAAAAGCCTCCACCTGCATCCTTCATCAGCTGCACTTAACTAGAGATCTTGTTCTTAAAACTCCTCCCAAGCAAGGCTTTGCCCTGGATGCAGCGGAGCTTCCGTCTGACTCCCCAGCTAGATAATGCTTTTGGGTGTTCTTTTGGGGATGTAAGCTCTTGCCCCGGATTTCTTCCTGCGTGACCTGCTGTCTGTGTATCACACAAGTCAGGTCTCCCCCAGGTGACAGAGTTTCTTGTGATACAGTGCTTCACTCTTTCTTCGCACTTGAAACCTCCCACCTAGGCACAGAGCAACCAGCTGCAGCCAGAGCATGAAGAGCTGTAGTAGGTTATGGGTGTCTTCTCTGATCCTTACGCTGAAGAGCAGCGATCCGTTTTAAAAGCAGTGGAGGTTTTTTAACTCTCATATGCATACACACAAACACGGAGAAGTTGTAATTTCATGAATTGCAGCTCTGAATCATTTACTTTGCATCACCGCTTGTCTCACAGCAGGGTGAAGGCTGATACATCCATCTGTGTCACAGCCACAGTCCGAAGCAGGAATTGCCTTTGCATTTTTCCTTCTTGTCTTCTCGTTTTACCTTTCTCCCAGGGGTCCTGGCTGGTTTGCCTTTTCTTCCTTATAAACCATGGGAGTAACAAACCCTGCCCGGGACTCCAGTGAGGCGCTTCCCACCACACTGCTCACGCTCTCCCTTCGCTGTTCCTCTCCCAACAGCTCCTGACATGCACAGCAATATCTGCTCCCTCTCCAGGCAGCCCTAGCAACCACGATTGACCCTGTGCCGTAAGAATACGGCGTTGGATAGCAATGGGATGAAGCAGCTCGAGCCACCGCTTTCCTCAGCTGCTGCTGCTCTCCCCACCTGTTCTCCCGGCCACGCACAGATGCTCCGCAGTGGAAATAAGGTCCTTACCTCGATATTGCACAGGCATTCTTCTAATTTTGTGACTACTTCTGAAAACTCGGGTCTCCCCTGTGAACACAACAGAAAAAACAGAGCTGTGTTAAAAATAGAAGGGAAAAAAAAAATCACAGCAATCTCCTGTGATTAAACTGATAATGTGTGATAAGGTGATAATGCCTTATCCTTAAATATTTTGGGTAATGTGAAGAGTAAACCATACCAACACTATGAAAAAATGCCAAGTTACATCCAGTACAGCCAATACCCTCAGTCCTACAGAAAATAGGAATATATTACTGGGCAGTGACACCAGTCTCAGATTAACAGTGCTGTGTGTACAGAAGGCACGCGGGATTTGCAAGACTTGAAAAACAATCGACCTTATCAAGAAAGCAGTGAACTTGAAGAAGCTGAAATGCCACTGGAAGAACATGAAAAGGCTTTGTTACCAGAATTAGGAGATGGTAGTTTTGAGGCAGAAAATGAGGTGCCTTTAATTCCTTGAAGGATAAGTGAAGCTGAAAAGTCCCCTGCAAAAGCTATGTTGTACCCACCATCTGCAGAATATGCTAATGCATCACCCTCGGGGGCAAAAGAACGGGAAGAAAAACCATCATGACAGCATTCTTTTTCTTCTTTCAAATCTAGGGACAAACTGCCCCAGCTTTCCTGAAAGTTGTTAGCATCACTGTGGTGGGAAATCTCAAGAATCATGAAACAGTTTTTGACTGAAGTGTTGGAAAATCTTGACGGTCATTCAGCTCAAGTAATTTTACTCAGTGAACTGAGCAGTGGGTTTGGTAATGGGCAGAATCAGACAGGAACCACATCTGGCTGTGTCAGAGCCAAACAGTAACACAGAATATAAGCGAGAGGAAGGTAAGCCAGGAGAAGTTTGCTGACCGGAGCAGCCAGTGGTGTTTATGACCTGGAACATACAGCATGAATTTAATGTAGAAATTTACATTTACAGCTCCCAAAACCACAACTGCTGTCTGTAATATACAAGTTGCAGTACTTAAAACATTTCTGTACTTGGCTTATTACTGTTTGCTTAATGGAAAGTGTAAAATCTTTTTTACCTGCATCTATTAAATTCTATCTTAAATTCACATCGCATCGGGCTTTCTGCAGGGGCACTGGCCTCAGAAACTAGGGTTTTGGGGGAACCCCATGAAGGCACACAGATGGTCAGCCGAAGCAGAACTCCCCACGTCCCTGTCGCCGTGCCGGCTGTGCGGGGCAGGGGCACTCACCTCGGGACAGGCGTTCCAGCCCCTCATCAGCAGGGCGGAGATGGGCTTGGGGATGGAGTACCCGATGGGCGGGCGGATGTGGTGGTATGCCATGTCGGCCGCCGCCGCCGCTGCAAGCAAACAGCCCGACAGAGACCCGTTAGTGCTCAGCAGTCACACACATTCCCAGGAAAACATGGTCTGTCTACTAAGGAAACACACCCCAGCAGGTACAGAAACGCCAGACCATCAAACCTGCAGATAAAGACGGGTAGCTTATAAGGGGCTTTCCAATCCATAGTTGGTAGAGACGGCTAAGGCAGCCCAGAATCCTGATGAAACACATCACTCTTCAGACTGAGCATGGGTGAAGAAAACCTAATTTAGCTTAAACCCTAAAAAAAAAAAAAGCCTTTGGGGGAAAAAATGAATTCACTTTTAACTCACTTATAAAAATCTTTATTCTCTTCATTATTAAGACAGGGTGACAGGTAAACCCATGGTGCAGGTGAACTGGTAACAGATTCGGCTCTCTTAAAATAACCCATGGCTGTTTCTGCTACAGCCCTAAACAAAAATTAGTGCTAAGTGTTTCTTTAGTAACAATCCAGTGAGTGCCTTTTCATAAGTGCAAGTCATTACTGACTGAGACAAAAATCCTGAAATGTTTTCCTAGTTGGGTTTACACGTTTAGTGAATCCAAACACCCATAGGGTTAATCCCTCTCCTTCCTTTTGTGCCAAATTTTTTCAAGTCAAAACAAGCGTATTTTGAACTCATATCAAAACCAAAGTGAAGTCCTTGGTTTGCCTGAGACTTTAAAACCATGTGATCAGAGTATATGGGGTATGCAGGGAACTGTAAGATTGCAACCATGACATCGTAACAAGAACAGGCTTTTTTTTTTTAACCACACCCCATTCTTATCACAGTATTCACCGTAAGAATAGATTAATTTCAGCCATTGTCTCTCCTCATTGCAGCTTTTGTGGGCATAATGATGTTTCAGATGTTGATGGCAGATAACTCCTGTGATATTGTCATTATTTGTGGACAGGAGGGGCAAACACAATTTGCCTAATTTTGATTCCACTCTAACAAGGTTTTGAAGGCATGACTGGTACAAGACTTTCATATAGAAAATCCGTCACCGGATTTCTCACACACTTTGAGAAAAATATGGAATTTGTATTTAACTGGATAGTCATTATCTGAACACGTATCTTAAATGTGGGACTTATATACAGACTATAAACCATAGAACACCTTCAAAGATGCTTTCTGCAGAATATGTAAATCAGATGTGCACATCCAATATCTTTTTTTGTCCGTAAATATGTCTTTCACAAGCAGAACAGTTTGAAGTACCACAGAGATTAGGTACTAGTTGCAAACTATGACTGTTGCATCTGAAAGATCACCTTTGTGACCTTGTACAAAGCCTCAGTTTTCTTATCCATGGAAGGGGGGAAAATTACACTTACTTAGGCCACTGAGAGGGATGAAATTGGGTGCTAGGTGGGCTCACTTTAGGGAGAACAGACCTGAATCACACCTGAGCATTTTAGAAAACTGCAAATACATTGTTACTGCTATTTATATTCTTCCAGGGCATAAACATTTGTATTAACTCAGAGAAAGTCACCTTTTCCAAGGTCAAAATGCTGCCATTGGCCACACTTTCTCCAATCATCAGAAAGATCTCTTTGAAATCCAGCTGGCAAACTTTGCACATCTCTTCCCGCAGCAACTGCTTGGACTCAGGGAGTGCAAAGTGTCGTCCTGGAAGCACTGAGCAATGCAGGCAGTTGCAGTGGGGTAGTGCTGTGCTGTTCTCTGAATGCGAGCACTTAATAACCAACTTCAGTAAAATGCTGGTTAATATTATACACAGTAGCTACTTCTCTAGTTCAGAGGAATGTAAGTACTGATTCATTGAGCATCTTACCTGGTTTCAGGTGAGCAAATGGAATTTCACCTGTTAACAGCTCCCAGAGGCACAAGGCATAGCTGAAAACATCCGCTTTTATGGTGTACCTTGTACACTGGGTGAACACCTCAGGGGCCATCCAGCGTAGGTTCTGCGCATCAGGAAACAGCGACAATACATTAACAGTGTTTACTTCCTCATATATGCAACTTTTCCTGTATTTGTATGGGGTTTTCCCCTTTTTGCTTATTTAGTTGCCTCCATCGCTCCATAAAATCATTGGTAAATTTTAAAGGAAAGATTTTCACCTAGCTTCCAAGATCTAGGCAGCATGTCATTGCTCATTACACGTAACAGCGAGAGTACAGTAGCTGGGTCTCAACCCCATAAAGCCAGACCGATCAGGCTTTAAACACGGGAGTAGTGCTAGAATAAAAGCAAAACACGCAGCCCCAAAATCTGGAGACCACACCACAAGGTCTAGGCATGACACAAAACACCACTTAACCACTGCTTCAGCCGGTAGATGGAAAAGCTGATGAGAGCAGCATTGGGTTGGTGCCTTCTCTCTTGGGATCCCAGGACTTTCTGCAGCAGCCCCATCCTGAGGCTGCTTCACAAGTGACTGGCCTCGCACTGGAGTGATGAGTTCAGGGTGTTTTTGCAGATTCCTTGCACCTCCATAACTGAATCTACATTCTTCACGTGACAGCCCTTCTCAGTGAGACCTCACCAAACCCCCAGCAACACCCAGGCCTGCAGCAGCAGCCCTCGCTCCTCACACAGCGAATGCGTATCACCACCTGTTAAAAGGATGATTGCCAAACCCTGGGTTTGGCATCACTATTCCACAATTAGTCATTATGATGATACAAACTTCCATGACCGTGGAGTGATGCACAGAATGCATCTAGGCAGAAACTTAGGAAGAGAGCAATACTCTTGCAAAGCTGACTCTCTGTGAGCAGTAGGCTTATAATGGGGAAAAGAACTCTGAAAGAAAATCACTGTAGAATAACTAATTCCCTGTTAGAAATAGGAACCACCTGCCAGCAACATGTGTATGTGAGTGGGGAAGGGTGAATGACACTTTACTAAGGAATCTGGGGGCAATAGAGCTCCAAAGACAACCCTATAAAGCATTATTTTCTGTTGCAGGTATTATATGTTCACTCATCTCTGCTATTAAAGATGTTTAAAGGAAACAAAACCCACAGAGAAACATTAAGAGAGATAAAATACTATACCAGTTTATCTTTTCCAACAAAAATCTTTCCAGTGTCATTTTCTCCGAAACTGAATTTGCCTGTACATTTTATACTAGTTATGTGGAACAAAACAATGAACAAACCCCAGGTTGTTTTGTCATATTGTCTTCATCCAGGGATTGCAAAAATCTAGATTCTGAAACACACAGAAAAAAAACACAAGAAAAAAATTACCATCAAGCCAATACAGATACCACCTTATTATACAAAAGTCTTGGTAAAAAACATTTGGGTGTTGGATTTTTTTTTTCTTTTAATAACTGGGATTTTGAGAGCCCAGGCGACCTGTGATAGCTGTTTCTCAGCAAGGATGTGTACAGACATGAGGCTTCTGAAACCTGCAAGCCAGACTCAGCACTGGGCTAAGTCTACAAAGCATCGACATGAATGGCAGTTTACAGCAGCTGAGGATCCAGCTCAGAATTTGACCTCATGTTGTACTGGTTAATATAACTGTGTCCAGATTTACTACAGACCATCCCGGAGTCCTGCATTCACATGCAGTCCCAGAAGCCTCTCAGCCCTATTTAATGTCAGAAAAGCAGCCCACCTAGAAATTACAAGATCTTGCATGAATATGAAGGTGAAGGTGGTATTTGCTACATTTTGTGATAAATAAGCCCCCACGCAGGATGCCTTTGACATGTCAGGAAAAGACACTGAAGCATACACCTGTAGGAATGAGTGTTGTCAGCAACGCCCCAGAGAAGCAGCGACTCCCACGTGTCCAAGCCGTGCGCTACCTCCTGGCCTCGGCAGGCTGGGGACCAGCCGGTGGGTACCCCACAGACACGGCCGCGCTGCCACCGCCCTCCTGTGCTAAGCTGCCATTCGTGCATCTCTGCTCTGCCGGTCTGCGGCGATACTGCACAGTGACGATGGCCGTGTCTTCAGTCATTCCTAAGGAGTTAGGCCAAACCCAGCTCCCTAAACTCCACCCCTGCACCAGCAAGAACACACTCCCGTGGCGCTTGGCTGATAAACACCAAGACAGTGCACGAAATATAGATTCATAAAGTACTGACTAGTCCAATGTTGAATGCAAAGTTACTAACTGCGGCGATACTGCACAGTGACGATGGCCGTGTCTTCAGTCATTCCTAAGGAGTTAGGCCAAACCCAGCTCCCTAAACTCCACCCCTGCACCAGCAAGAACACACTCCCGTGGCGCTTGGCTGATAAACACCAAGACAGTGCACGAAATATAGATTCATAAAGTACTGACTAGTCCAATGTTGAATGCAAAGTTACTAAGGTCCGTGACTGAAATAATGAGCTACATTCTGCTCTTCTAACTAAAATGAAAGAAACCTGTGCTATTCACACATTACATTGTTATAATACTATATACTCTATGTATACTATATATAACATATATCATTAGTATATTATAAATTATTATAACCTTCTCCTGAAAGGAGGGTGCAGAGAGGTGGATGTTGGTCCCTTCTCCCAAGTGGCAAATGATGAGACAAGAGGGAACAGCCTCAAGTTGTGCCAGGAGAGGGTTAGATGGGATATCAGGGACAATGTCTTCCCAGAAAGGGCTGTCCGGCATTGGAAGGGGCTGCCCAGGGAGGGGGGAGTCCCCATCCCGGGCGGGGGTTAAGAACCATGGAGGACATGGGTTAGTGGTGGGCTGGGCAGTGCTGGGGTAACAGTTGGACTGAATGGACTTAAAGGTCTTTTCCAACCCAAAAGATTCCATGATTCTATGATTTTATTGCCATGGGTTTGGCTGCCAAGAGGCAGACTTGCACAATAACACCATTCTTAGATCCTGAGCGCTTGCCATGAAAGAGGAGGGCACATATTCCATTAGAGGTGTTTTCACTTAACTTCTTCCTCTAACGAACTGCTGGAGCTTACTCAAACTGAGACACATCCATCTCACTGTCATCTGCCCTTCCTTCTCAGATAAACTTTGGGTATTCCACAGCACCTGCAAACTTAGATGAGACCAAAAAAATGCATATTCTTATCCCTAAAAGCCTTTTATGTCCTCTCATAATAACAAAATGAAGAGCAACCTCCTCAGTATTTTCTTAGCCAAGCACGTTTAGTTTTACTGAATTTGAGGTTAATTTATAAATGTTTCACTAAAAATCCTTACCTCCAAAATCAGCAACAACTGCGTGACCATCCTCGTACAGGAGAATATTGTGACTGGTGGAAAAGAAACATTATTATATGTCATTGTTTAATAGTGTCTTAAAGATGATGAAAATTTTAGAGTTTTTGGTCCACAGCTAAGCTCTTGAGTTCAAATCACCTGGATAAATAGGTAAATGTCTATAGATAAACCACTTTCAGCTACATCTCACATTTATTGTTACCAAGTACACGTTAACCCTGAGCAGGCAAACCCAACAGTTTCATAAATGAGAATTTCTAATCAATACTAAGGCAAAACAATTTCTGCAACTAATTGTAGATCAAGTATAACAGCTTTATTCAATATGTGTGCTGAATCACAGTGATGAAGTGAAAAAAGAGATATTTAAATATAAACATAGTGATGGCCTTTAAATAAAATTACACGGGCTGATTCTTTTCTCTTTTAAGGCTTCCATAATGTTAACTTCATAGCGGTAATTCCTAATTGGATTGGATAACCAGAACTTTACCTTCGACTGTCAGCAGAGATTTTTGGAGGCTTAAAGTTAAACCTACTGTATTTGTCCTAAAAGTATTAGAACCAAAGAGGTGAATTATGAGATTTGTGTGGTGGTTTGAACCCATTTATTGATGGTAATATGGAGAAAGTTCAGCCTTATTTACATATTATTTGTTCAAAGGCAGTGAAGGGTAAGGATAACATCTGGGAGGAAATCTAACCCTGTGTATACATCCTTCCTATTAATTAGAGGATTTAAAAAATAAGCTTCCGAGCATGCACAAAACAACTCCAAAAATATTTCTACATAAGACTATAGATATTTCCTGTCCATTTTATAAAAGTGTCATCTTGTGAGCAGATAGGCAGGAGAGCTGCAAACCAGACCAGACCAAGCCAAGCCAAACCAAACTATAGTATTTCTAACACTGAAACTGTGAAAAGGAAGATATTCAGATTAGACAAGAAACAAATGGGCATTTATTGCACATTTTCACCTTGAGAGTTTCAAATAAGAGAAAAAATCAACATTTCCCCTGGAAAACAATGAATTGTCATTTGGGAGCACTTTATTCTTGGCCTTGGACTGAGCAGATAAAAGATAAGATGATACAAGTGAGAAAAATATCAGCTCCTGAATTCTGGAGATTTTGAGTAGATCAGATGTAAGTGACCAAGACAGAAGTTCCCAGCCTTGCAGGCAGCATATCTGCTCTGGAGAGATGCTCAGCCTGAACTAATTAGCACTGCTCAGGAGCAGGGGCAAGTCTTCTGGGCAGAATGCCATGGCAGCATACCACGGGTTTTAGCTCGGGGTTGGTATGCTCGTGCAGGAGGGTGGGTATGTGTTTGGTACAGCTCTATCAGCCCACCTGCCACTAGCTCGGGAATCTTTCACGCGGGGTTGGCATTTGGAAATGCCTTCTGTTGACTTGGAAATTAATGTTTGAAACAAAATGTGGTGATGGAAAATAAAATATTGAGGGTGAGCCTCCATAAAGTTTACTGCTTAAGCAGAAGGGAAATAAGAAGAAATTCTGACTGTGTAGGAACTTATGGGGGGGAAACCCCACCCCTCTGCACTTGGCATTTTCAGGGAAACATCGATTCAGCTGATATATCAGGGCACTTGGAACCAGTCCCAGGACCAACGGGTCTCTGTCTGTACATACGTCAGCAGTTGGAATATCAGCATATAGAGCTGTGGCTCTGCTCCAGCCCATGCAGCGGGGGAGCGGATCCACGAGCTGTGCTCCAGGTTGGCTGGCATTTACTATGAGTGCCCAACTTCTGTTTTCCATGAGGGAAGAATTTCTTCCTCAGAGCACAATGTAGAGCTTAAAACAAGGGCTCCTGTAAAGTCACTGCACTTACTGCCCCTTGACTGAAACTCAAGGCTCAAGAGCCTCACCCCTCCAGCATCGCTGGGCCCTCGGGTGCCATCGCCTACAGAAAGGTACCCTGGACCCTGTCGAGAGGAAGGGCTCCGGAGGGAGCGAGTGTGCCAGCACGTGTAGCCCAAACGTCAGCTCCATCAAGGAGGAAAACCAGAGTTGGGGTGAATTTTATCCACATTTAAGAGCAGAGCTCCTGAGACCCTTCAGACTGCATTCGAGTGTTGGGGTGATGCCCGTATGAACGATCCACAGCGCGCACCGGGAACGCTTTGGATTCTCTGCCTGTCTGGGCACTGCTGAACTCTGTTCTCTGAGAATTTAATTTTCTTTTCGTTTGATAATGACGATGTCTGACCCTAAAAATAGATGACACTGTATTCTCGTAAAGCTACCAGCATACTGCAGGTACTTAAGCAACTTCCAACCTCTTGGTTCTGTCTCCCTGATGAGAGAGTATATAGTATATAGAGAAAGTATATAGTATATATAGTTGTATAGAAAAAGATTCAGAGCTACGGGCAGCTGGAACTTAATTCCCTCCAAAAAGGATACAGTAAAACTCTTGTTCAGAGATATGTCCTTTCTTAATGGTTACTCAAAGGATATTGCCAAGAACCCAGACAGCTGTAATCTCCTGTCCCTGCCATACCCCATAGTTTCAGAGTAAACGAATAGCCATCACATTAAGCATGCAACATCAGTTTATAACAAATTAAGCTTAACCTTTCCAGCTCTGCCTGAGCCCTTAGTTATCATTTTGTAATTTCATTAAGAAAGCTTCCCGGGTGGTTCACACAGGGGGTCGGAACTGGGCACCTCTGAAGCGCAGTAAGGTGTGTTGCACTAGTTGGGGCGCAGAAGTCTGGAGTCTGGCGGGGTCTGCAGCGAACCCTGCTCACCGGTGGAGCAGGCTGCAGAAGGGGCATCCATGTATAACGGAAAAGTTTGATGATTTTCAGGGAGAACTTCATGCCTCACTGAAAACAAAACCAAACCGTCACTTCCCTGATAGAAAATGAGACGGAAAGTCTCCAGCCAGCCCTACCAGGGTTTATATGCAGACTGGTCACTAGAGGGGGATGCAATGCAGTTTGTAAGCATGCCACGCTACCTCTGAATTTTCTTTCGTTGTGGTTCTCTGTGATATCTTCTCAGATATGGATCAATTATACCCTTTTGCAAGACTTGTTTTAGCTTAAATGCACTTGTTAATTCTGCAGAGAGAATTCAAATTATATTTACTTTGCCAAAAGTATAGGTAAAAAGAGCCAGTGGTTACGAAGCATGGGAAATGTTGGAGCAAATAATACTTCCTCGTTGCCAACCCCGTTATCGTACATAGCACTATGAACTGAGATAGTTTTGTGTGTTTCCTGTGCTTGTCAATATGTTGTGAAACTAAACTATTTGGGAGTAATAGCTTTTGTCAGCTGTGGATCCTTTTTAAAACCTTATTTTCTTTCTTCTATGCCAAATCCTTAATGGACCAAAAAAGGAGTAAGACAGGAAAAAAAAAAAAAAAAAAAGAAGGATCCCTTTTCCCCTCTTGCTGTCTTTTAATCCCCTGTGGATGGCAGTGAGCATTAAATCAAAACACTTTCTCTGACATTCTTGGTTACACCTCTCAAAGACAGGCACTTTCCCTGGTCATTTGGGAGATACTACTGGTTATACGAGCGCTGCGACACTGCACATACAGCTGAGTGAATCTTCAAAACCTTCATCTTGAAAATTGGTCTTTTTCCTAATACCAGTCCCCATTCCATGGCTCTTAACTGGACTGTGGATCTTGAAACTAAAGCTGTTTGGCAGCAGTCCTACTCTTCTGCAGTACTTCTTTACAGAGGGATAGAGAAGAAAAGGATAGAAGCTCTGTCAGTCAAAATGACCAAAATTGAATCTAGTCCAACACAGCTTCTCTTCTGTGTTTTTTTAAAGGGCTCAGTCTAATCTACTGGTAGGTTTTGCCATACAAAATGAAATATTCTGCCAGAGATAAGCTTTGAAGCCAGCTTTGTATACTATTACTAGGTTTCATAAAGGCATTTCATACTGAAGTCAGTCCAGCTTTGGGGAAGGTTTTGGACTAGATGATCTTGGAGGTCCCTCCCAACTTAACTGTGCTAGGATTTGATTAACTGTAGCTTTCCAGTGGCCTCCCTTTAACCTCTCAGTGGGCAAGCAGCTTTTTATACAACAAACTACATAGGGGTTTGCTAAGGGAATTCATTAATTCCCCAAGCACTGCGTAAACACCTATATGCATATTTATACACATATGGACTTCTGCTTCCGTGGATCCATAAATGTCTTTCACATGCATTTATTTCCTGCTCCTCCTCTCCTTCACACTATACTGGGTATACAAAGCCATGTGTCGTTTTGCCACAATGCCGACACATTTGACAGCATATAGTTGTCAGAACTGAAGCGTTCCCTCCCCATATACAAATGAATTTTAGCTACTTATGCTCAGAACTGGCTATAGGAAGACTCTTGATTCATGCCAGTGCAGCAAATACGAGCGCTTTGGGGAAGGTACCAACAACCAAGACCCAGCTTTTCTCTCTCGGTTCTGCAGGCTGGAAATGTCAGGAAAACTCCTGGTGCGACTCATGTTGTCAAGGTTTGACAGCATTGTTTGTAATTTGGAAAGCTGAAGAAAACATGTAACATTTACTTACTATAACAAAATTGAAGTCACTAAGGAGTAAGAAATGTAAGCCATACTTATAGTTTATTATGGATGAGGCTTGGAGCAACCTGGTCTAGTGGAAGGTGTCCCTGCCCATGGCAGGGGGTTGGAACTGGATGGTCTTTAAGGTCCCTTCCCACACAAACCATTCTGTGATTCTATGATTATCTGCAGAGCAAGATGAACAAGAGACTAAACATCATATTTGAAAAATAACCCCCAACTGAGAAAAATGATGTTCTTTCATTTCTGGCTGTGTAGAAACAGACTATTTTGAATCTAAGTTTGTTTTCAGTCTTCAGAATTATTTCAGGTTCTAGTTTTGTTCAACACTACACTCTCAATTGAAGGTTCTTTAGAAAAGAAGCTGAACTCTAAGACAGGAGCATTTGAGAAACCGTAGTTTGAGGTCAGTAAATTGCAAAAAATAAGAGTAATAGTTTTCATGTAAGGATAGCTACCAGTTAGACTAAAAGGTGATCTGATTCACTTCACTCTATTTACAGCTTCTGAGATCCTTTATTCTTAAGTCACAGTGGATCATTGCAACATGAACGTGAAATTATAAATAGTTGTATCCTGCAACGGGCATTGATTCCAGGGGATATTACTCTATACAAACTTCTGATGTGAGCCACAGTGCTTATTGATTTCATCAGCGTCCAAATTACTTTTCTTGTAATATTGACTTTTTTCCTGCAAAAGCATATACATGTGAGCAGAATAGTCTTCACATTAGAGTCTGGCTTTCAAAAGAGTTACAAACGTTCCTGCGCTGCCCTTCCAAACCCTGAGCAGTGTTTCAGACTGTGTGTAGCAGAGAAGGCAGGATAAATAAATCATGAGCCGGCACCTGTCCTTTGGCTCATGTACGGAGTCCCACCGAGCTCCCTGCAAAATGAGGTTCCCAACACCCCTCCTGACTGCGGTGCTTGTTCAGGTGTAGAAATAGAGATTTAATAGTTTAACACAACACATCCTGGCTTAAAACCCTAGCTGTGATACCCTGCTCTCTCTTCTGTTTCTAAAGTACAAACCCCACAAGATCAGCGCCCCATAAAAATGCTGTTACCCAAAACGGCGGGGAGGAGTGCCTGGCCCATTTCCAGAGCAGCTCTTCACTCTCCTACCATCCATAACGGGATCATATTTTCCTCTGACCAGGACGCTGTCCCTGGACCCTCCCTCTCTTCCCTTCCCCCCTGCCTCCTCCCCAGTCTGATCCTGGGATCACATGCTAGCTAGAAACACAAAGGCTGCATCTCCTTCCTGTGGCTGTATGGAATGGGATTGCTGCTCTTTATCCCTTTCTACTTTCCTGACTGCTTCACTAATTTTTATTCCAGGTAGACACATGTCTGTGACCAAACCTGGAAGGCAGCATGGTAACGGATGGTTGCTTACCCCTTCTCCTGCCAGGAGACACAGCAGATGGAAGAGGCACCTGTGGCTGACATGAAGGTGCAGGTACTTCATGGTTGGGTACTGTGTGTTTGTTTAAAGAGGAAACTCTCCAAAGAAAACTTCCTAACGTGCCAGGTGGGCACCCCATCCATGCCACTCTGATGATGGGGCACTCCCAAATCGCGATGAGACACAAAGCAGCAGC
>NW_010226289.1:20319-30824 GCF_000690775.1 Eurypyga helias
GCTCACCAGAATGGTGATTCCTAGGGAAAACCGGTGGCACTGGGAACAGCAGAGACCAGGAGAAGCCTGGTGCTGCCAAAGCAGTGCCACAGAGGAGGGACCTGAAGCCAAAGGGACATACAAGGGATGCTTTCCTCAGCTATGCCCTCCGCTGCTCCAAAACCCGGCATCCCCAGCGCTGCCTTCATCGGGCAGGGAGACACGGGGCTGGGCTGCTGGGCCTCGGCTCCCTCAGGACAGGTAAGGTGCAAAGGATGAAGGCAGGTCTTATAAACAACCTGCAGGCAGCCTGAGAACCGGTTTCTTCAGAGGACAGATGCTGAGCACACTGGTTTGGTGTGACACGGGCCTCCCCCCGTGTGTGAGTTCGTTGCCATGGTGGAAGCAGGCAGTGCTGTGTCAGTCACCACTAGAAGTAAACCCATGCTCAGTGAGGAGGGAGCATGGTTATCGCTCCGGATGTACACGAGAGCTAACATTTATTTCTGGGCTCTCTAAAAGGGCTCAATAAAATCCATTTATTGTGACAGAACAGCAACAATGGATCAAAATTCGTTATCATGCTGGAAGGAGGTCTGGAGATGGTAGCTTTTCTTTTAGACTTTGAAAAAGCTTTATGGATCTCAGTTTCCCTGGAGAGACTTTGCAGTAAATACATAAAATGGAAAACCGAAGGCAAACGTGTGAAGAACAGATACCAGGAATTAATAAAACTGAAGCTTTGATTATTTTTCTTTGTTTGTTTCTGTGTTTGATCCAGATGAAACACAGTTGGCAGCCAAGTGAAGAAGGACCTCAATGTGCATGTTCTAAACACAACATTACATTTACTCCAGTTTGGAAAGACCAACTTGAGCATGCCAAGGCTTTGTCAAGTCAGTAACACTGGGGTAGCAATGCAGCGCGATGCAGCGCAAGTTAGGATTATTTAGAAGGTATCCATGACACTAGTCAGCAGGAGAGGAGCTACATCCCCAAGGGGAGTTAAAATATCTTCAGATGGGGGGTTTAGGAGAGCAAGAGCCTTGCAGCAGAGCTGCTGCTGCGAGCACATTTGCAGACAGGCTGCTGAGACAGATCAGCACCGCACAGGGGTGCAGCCCTGCGTATCCTGAGCAGTGCGACCGCCCTCGCCTTTTATCCTCACACATCCACAACTTAGGGATCAGCTGCGCTTTTCCAGGCAGCTCAGAAATAGGCTGGAGTGTGGCGGGTGACAGTTTTTCTAGGGGAAAAAGAAAATCCCAAGTTTTTACACATAAATTCATTTGTTTTTCAAACCACTAGGATACCATCACAGAATGTAAACACATATTGCTGCAGGGACAGGACATGTGCCATAGGAACTAGCAACCAGAAAAGCTGAAACGAGCTGGAATAACATCTCCCTGCTTCTGCGCTTACCTCGATCTGGCTGGATATCTAGCTGAGACAGCAAGACACTGTTCAATTACTGTCACACTGGCTAGAGAAAAGAGGAGGCACCTTACCCGGGGCAGAAACTTGATGAGAGAGGAAAGCTTTAAAAATAACTGGAAAAGTGAGCTATTGCCACATTCACAATCTTTTACAGCTCTATAGATGTCAGATAGAATCAGCTTAGGGACAAAGACAAAATACTTGCTATTTAAATGTTTGCTAGTGAAAGACATGTACTATATCCAAATTACAGTACAAGAATATAGATCATGACCATGCAGGCAAAATATCTTTTGCCTATTGCAAAATGTCCTTTAGCAGGAAAAGCATCTATAGAATCTATTGAAAACTGATTTACTCGTTCAAGGAAGCTATTGCAATTGATTGAATTTTCAGCCAAGAACACGTAAGAGGAAGCAGAAGAATACCAGTTGCATGAAACCAATAAAGAGCAAGGCTTTTAGAAATTAGCATCACAAACACAGATTTTTCAAAGAAACTGGGAATGTGGGGAAAGGTTCAGAAAATGCTTTAGCTAGGCCAAAAGCTTCCAGTAACTCTGAAGATCAAGGTTTTCATACACCACCAGTCACTGTGCCTTCACGGCACGTCTTTTGAAGGGCTGAGCCAATTACAACGTAAAAACATAAGGATGTGGGCACAACAATGCTTACATGGTATTTATCAAAATGTTGACTGAGCCAAGTAAATTGATGAAGGGAAAAGGAAAATAATATTGATAGTCTTAATAAAAAAAGCATAACTTGCCCATATTAGAGCTGTAGGTATGAACAAGAACAGTCAAGTGAGGACCACAATTTTCACCAGATAATAATTTTTAGGACATAAGTAATTTAAGCTCTCCCAACCAGGACTCCCACAAATCACTGTCTTCAAGATTTCTAGTTTTACCTAAACCCAAACCTTGGGATGATAAATTTAATTACAAAAGTACAGTGGATTCATACAATGTACCCATGACTCTAATCTGATTTTAGCTTCCATGTGTACTATCCATCAATATATTTAAGTGATCCGAGTATGACATACGGAATTGTTTTGAGACCCTCACCAGATGTCAAATGAAAGTCTTAATCCAACTCAAGGCTAAACTAGAGACTCTCAAGGGCTGCACCCTGGGCTGAACATAAGCATGCTAATCACACAGAACTACAGACTTTTCTGTGGTCTTGGTTCAAATTTGACCTTTGTCCGTAGGGACAAAACTTAGCACCATTTCTCAGTGTGAATAAAACATATCAAGCCCTAGCTTCAACTTCAGTCTACTCAAGAACTGCGCAGACCTTGAAGAAACCCAGTGTGACAATACACATAGTCAAGACCTGGGTTGGCAGTTTTTGTGGAGAAGCTGAGAAATCACTGAAGAGACCCTTTCTGCGCATGGTCTGCGCAAGTCTTCCTGACAAAACAATGCCGAAACACCCGCCTCAGTGCTGAGCGTATGCGCACATCTGAAAGCGGGAGGTAGTCTCTGGAAGGGTTTTGTCAGTCTAGCTCTACCAGTGAACACTACCGCTACTAAGTTTTCTTTTCTAAAGTAGGAACTACAACATGCAGAAATAAGTCTTGGAAGGTACAGCTCAAAAATGCTATTACTGCCTCAATGGCACTTGGAAATTTGAAAACCACAGTTGAGAAAGGAGCTCTTAAGTGTCTGTCTTGAGAAATACAGCAGGATAAATCTGAGCTGAAGGAAGGTTAATAATGAGTTCAGGAGCATCAGAAATTAATTTTCTTCTGTTAAAGCCACGCACAGTTTGAAATGGTGAGACCAAGCATCACTCTCTTCATGAAACCAGGGAAGGAATAATCGAGAAAAGAATCAGCAGTGTGTAATCATCCCAGCTTTTACAAAGCAAGTAGTTCTGCGGGCCTGCCAGACGCAGGGGCAAGAGACAGGCAAAGCACATGCCGTGTGTGTCCCTTTCCCAGAGAACAAGGCCATGGAAAGATCCTTCTACCTTTTGCACAATGTGGGTTTAATGAAAGGCAGCTGCTATTTTAAGATCTCATATGGGATTTTATAACAAAGAGGAGTTGCAGACACCATCCCCATTACCACCAGGCTTCCATCCCCTCTTTCATCTCTCTCACTAAGCCAGCTCTCAGAAACTTTTACAGACAGTTAGAGCCATCAAACAAAGGTTACCCACTCAAAGGCTTGGTCCAACCATGTGCACTTGTTATGGCTTAAATTAAATTGATACTAAAATGGTCCTTTTTTTAGTAAAGTGCTATAATCATTGCGGCTACAATCCCTCACCACGGTATAAGTAGTAATAAGCTGATACATGTCACCACTGCTGATAGCTGTCAGAATGTCTTTTTCCAGAACTGGAAAGCAAAATAAAACTCCCAATTATTCTCAAAATGGAAGGATAACCTCTTTTCCAGGGTAGAAACATGAAAGATTCATTTTTTTCTCTGTTCTGTCAAGCCATATTGTACATCTATTTAATGCATTTTGTGCATTGCATTAGATTTCAGAACTCACTAAGAGGGTTACAAGCTATGGGAAAATTTAAGGTAAAAAATTTAAGGCTCCTGTGAAGCTTAATACCAGAGGGTCAGAATTTCACTCTTGGTCTTTCTCTTCAGTTGTCATGAAGATTTTCATCTAGTAATTGTGCCTGTGGTTTAACTGGGACTCATGCTGAAAACACGACTTCTGCTCTCACACTAAAAAGTTGCACAAGTTAAGCTACTCTCAGCACCTCACATCAACCGCCTGACGTCCTCACGGCAAATTATCTTTTGACCCTCACAAATATGATCTGGTAAAAGCTACATGAGGAAACGATACACTTTTTGGCTCTCTAGTAAGATAATGGTTTGGGTATTCTTTTGTAAAAAACCTTATTTAAAATCCTTCAGTGCAGAACTGTGTTTCTATCAGCCGGTAGTGACAAGGCATGAAGCTGAACCATAGTTTGGATCTTTTCGGTCCTAAACCAGACTGCACCATTCAGACACGGGGCTCCTGGCTTGCATCCTGACTGGGGCAAAAGCTACCGCTTCCAAAGAAAGGGTCTTCCTCTGAGCTGCACAGCTGGGTGGGCTGGGAGGAACCTGTGAAGGCTTCTCCACAAGGCCTGTGAAATGTGGGTTCAGGCTTGCTTAGGCTAAAAGAATTTTGGTAAGTGACATGGGTTTTGAAAGTTTTTAGTCAATCCAAAGCGTGTTTAAAATACTCTTTGACCCAAAAATTTTATGTAGCTCTGCTACAGTGCAATTGCAGCGTATACCTTACATTAATACGCTTAGATTAAGCCTCCATAGAGTCGATATACCCAGATGAATATAACACATCAGCGATAGCCTTCCAAACATCACATCCACACACAAACACTGTATCTGCATGTTTAAATAAAGTAATTTGGTATGTAACTGGCAATGGTTAACGGGAGCCATTTTTATGTGCTTGTAGCAGCTTAACGTGAGCAGATGGATGCAGTCATACATTGGGGTAGACCAAGAAAGCAGAGTGTGCAAAAATTTGAAGCCATAGTATAAAGCAGAATTAGTGCCAATATTGCTAACCTAGGGCACATAAATCCCAGAAGACTGGCTTGAAGTGATACAGTTCATAAGACTGCATTTTTCAGACTAAAATAAAGAAATATGCAGTTTCTTTTGCATTAGTGATCTGATTTTCTTCTTCAGTCTGCAAGGATATTTTGTCTTTCATAACCACAAATAGAGTTATTCTTTCATTTCAAAAACATGGCTTCAAGAGCAGGTACTCATTTTTTGAAAATACCCTTTTGAACCCAAAGTTCTTGGGAATTGAGAAAGAAATCAAAATATTACCTTAATCTACATGCCCAGCTCTCAAATTTGTCACTGTGGGCCACTGCCAGAGACGGGACACTGAGTTCAGTGGCCTTGAGCTTGCACCCTTGTGACTTGTCTTGTAGATATATAGACACACACACACAGTGTCCTTATTCTGCTCCACATCCCAACAAGCCTCCCATTTGTAAAGGACAAACACCACATTTGAAGTCGCTCCCCTCACAAGGTGTCCTGTCATTGCTGCCAGTGCAGGTACACTTGGAGCAAGGAAGCAGAACCTTTCACATGTGCAAGCCATGCGGTTCTCCTGGAGATGCCAACAAGGATGTCCAGAAAATCGCTGCTGCTGCATATTTTTTCAGAATTTCATAGCAGAACCCTGAACTGGGCATAGTCTCACAACTACTTTACTTCTTTGCTCAGCAAAGGGAAAAACCCAGCTCCTTTTTCCAAAAGAGTGAGTGTCTTTCCCAAGTAATCTTTCACTGCAGATATCACTGTCAGTAAGAAATGAAAATTTACAGCGAGATGCAGGAAAATGTTATACAAGATATAAACAAAATGAACATTTCTGTGGTTTTCTGTTTTAAATGAGTAGTTAAGCTAGTGGAAAATGAAGAGGTGTATGTCTGACACTGAAGAAAACCCATCATGCAGCTCACTTCATCCTACTCTGAAAGAATTCTTCCCCTAGCAGCTTTCTTGTCACAGTGCTTGTGGCGATAAAGGACCTGTTTCCAAACAAACTACTGAGGGTAGAAAGTGCAAGAGCTGTTCAGCACTAACTTTCTTTGCCTGGTTGCTCTTCTATAAAAACAGCTACGGGTAATTTTGGTTAGTCCCCTTCCAAAGCAGAAGTTCATGCAGAATGGCTATTCTGAGTGATTTGTGATGTAGATGTGATGCCAAAAAAATTCACCCAGTAGAGAAGTTTCCTGCTTCTAACAAAGACCGAACACTGGTGGGCCAGATGCAAGAAAATACTGGTTGTTAGCAGTTGCATCCTTCAGTGACAATTTTAGTCCAGCAAATGTGACTCAGAGCAGTTTGTATTAAAAAATGTTTTTTTTTTTTCCAATTCAGTTTCTTTTCCAGAAGGCAGGCTGCTCCCCTCCTGCAGCAAGCCCAGCCTCACGCAAGGTGCCAGCCTTCTCCAGACAAGCCCTTAACACAAGCGGGAAGGGATTGCTTTTGGGAAGCCTTTTTGCATTTCTGCATTGACCTTAGGGGAACTAGTGACATAACTCCTAGAGGGGCAAAAGTAGGGGAAATGAATGAATGTTTTGGAGTAAAAAAGTGTACAGGGAAAATACACTGGACAGCCTGAATTGTAAGAAGCCTATCCCACAGGAGTGCTACGTGCAGAGGGGACAAATATTTTGCAATCGCAGATATCTGTCAGTGAAATTATTATAAGCATGAAGTTGACCACTGTCTGTTAAGTCATCCCACTACAACATATTAAAGCCTCCAGAGAACGTGAAAGCAGCCCCGATGCCCCAGCCCAGCTGATGCAAGCAGACCTTCCTCCAAACTCCATCCCTGTCAATGAGGTACCACGGTTATCTGCAAATACAGGTGAGGCTGCAGACCATCGCCATTGCTTTGGGGCTTCATATTTCCCTGAACTTTTAGGATACAGAAAGGAACTTACCTGTTCAAATCACGGTGTATGATTGGTTGTGTGAGATTGTGGAGGTACTCCATGCCTTTGGCAACATCTACAGCAATGATTAATTTCGACTGCAGATCAAGTGTTCTGTATTTAAAAAAATAAATAAATTACTCAGTGTTACTGAAGAGGCAAAAATTATCTGTAAGTTACTCTTACGTGTAAATCAAAGAATCTCTAAAATGTTTTTTAACACAAAATAGTGTTATATAATCTATGTAATGAAAACGTATATAATGTAAAACAATGAATAAATCACAATTTTCTGACTACTCATTAATTTCCCTTGTACACCAAATAATCTGAATAAGCTTTATACTGTGTTCCTTTCTCTAACACTTTACTGAAATGAATAACATTTACATCAGCATAGATTTCCTAGTCTTCTGAATTCTGTGTCACAAGCCCAAGCAGAAAGCGAGTGGAATACCTCTTCTGTTCGTGAAGCAGAGAGAAGAGCGATCCTCCAGAAATGTACTGAGTGACTATAGCGAACTGACTGGGGTCATCTAAGCAAGCTCCCACAAACTGGATGACACATGGATGATTCAGCCGGCAAAGAATGGAAACTTCACGGCAGAACATGTCCACATCTGATTTGGAACAGTAGGTATTGGCTCGATAGCTTAGAATTTACATGAGAGAAAACAGTAAGGTAAAAGTATAACAGAAGGGTTTTTTTTAAATTCCTCAAGTTAGGTCATTATTCAAACCAGATGGAAAAGTCCGATAAACTTACCGTTTGATTGCGACAATTTTATTTCTGCATCGTCCCTTATATACTTTTCCAAAAGACCCTAAAATAGTTTAATAGAAATAAGCACAAAGACACTCATTATGAACATCAGACTTTTTAAATGGATGCATTCTTATTTCTTGTACCTGAGCCGATAATCTCATGGAACTCTATTTCGGAGAGCTGAAGGTGGAAATGTGATGGCAAACCAGCACGGAGGAGGAGAACATCTGCCTTTTCTGCAAAAGAGAACACTTATCTGATGTGTAAAATGCAGAGTCGGGGGGAAGGACAGAAAATAAGCATTTAACTTCACAAAACCATTGCACAGTGAAAGCTGATTTTCCTCCTGCATAACAGGATTTATAATTTCCTCCAATAACAGAAAAATACTTGCAACGCTATGGTTGCCTTGGGCTTTCTTGGCTCTAAAATCATATTGTCCCACAAGCATATTCTGCCTGTATCACCTGACGGTTGCAAAATCCTTTATTTGGAGAAAAAGTTCCCTTTTTCTGTGTAGCTAGTGCTCATTACTAATGCTGGGGATGTTATCCCAGATCTGACCTGCTCTTTAGTGGTATGTGGAATCTAAACTTTGCAACTTAATTTAGTTACATCTCTACCTTGTTGATCTATTTGGTTTATTACTATACGGTTTATCAGAATATTTCTAAATGGAACACTTCAATTCTGCTATGTAAAGGAGGTAAGGATTTGATTATATCCAGAGTGAATATTTGAAGTGGAAAACTGAAAGCACCACAAAAAATGAAATATGATAAAGTTCAAATGTTCACCTGAATGTTTTATCTATATGTGTTTGAGATTAACACAAATTATTTTTGGACAGAATTTTTCTTGTAAAGATAATCGAGGCGTTTTACAGCGGAATTCAATATGATATTTTCTTGCATTCATGTGTGTACTCCATTAGTACTAATTCACACTCACATCCTTTTCTCCAAAGAAATGAAAATAAATATATTTTTAAAGCAAATAAAATTAAGATAAACACAGGAATTCTCATGGTGCTGAGACACAAAGCTAAATATATTTGCTTCCTGAAAGTATTCTAGGGAAACCTAGCTGCTGCTTATGTGCATCATTACACCTCCAAACAATGAAAATTCCAAGAATAAAGAATCTTGCGTAGTATGTTTAGGCTGACAAACACCTTGGGTAGAAAGACCATAAAAGTTCAAGGTTTCCCTTGCCATTGAAAATACCTTTAGTCATGCTTTTAATCTTTCCCAGCGGGGATGGAACTGACACATAGGAGCCATCTGAAACAGAAGAACAGAATAAATTTGATGGGATTCAGAGACAGTGTAAGCATCTGTATTGATAAGTTAGCAAGGCAGTTGTAGGGGTGAAAATACATATAAGCACACAAACACATATGATGGTGACGTTACGTTGCTGGGTTCTTGAAAGTGGTTTGTATCCAGCTTCGCCAAGCGCTGCAGAATGATACAGACTTTCACTGGTGTAAAGAAGGCCAACACAGCCTTTCACATCTGCTCGATTTCGTAAAGGAACTCAGAGCAGATTCACAAATTCTGACAATGGGCTGCAAGCATATTGCCCTGATTAGTTCACTGACTAGATTTTCCAAGAGACCCCAGCTTTCTCCACCTACCAAAAATTTCACCTCTTGTTTTCCTGCTTCAGTGGGAGCTGAGCTCTTTTAACAATCAGCGTTTTTAAAAAAATCTGTCTGGGTGTGTTAATTACTTGCCAAAATGAATTTCCAATACATGCAGAACTTAGTCCCCTGAAGATGTACTCACACTTGAGATCTACTAAACCTGAACCTGGTACGGGTCGAGCTCTGCAACAAGCACACTGATCCAGTTGCTGACTGTAGGGTTCCTCCTGCTTCCGTGCAGGAGTCAAGGACCGAGATGAGCTGCAGCGTGCACCACCGTCACCCTCTCTGCAGGCAGCGTGCTCAACACACCACAGCAGGTTCTGGTCATCCCACTGCTGGTGTCAGCATCCACCTTGGCACTCGTCATTGACTTCCCAATACAAATGAGTATTTTTGTAGCAAAAAGGGTAATTAGTTCTTCCCAAGAGGGAATCAGATATCCAGAGATATTTAAAAATATGAAGGGGACTGAGTATAGAAACATACTGAGGGTCAGCAATCAAAGAAACATCAGAGCTAAGAACCACAAAGAGAATGGCTAAACTAAGGAGGAATAAGAGTATAAGAAGGTATGAGTAATGGTTACTATGAACTGATCTTCTCACAGGTTTGAGCTTTTCTTTCTTGTGAGTAATACACACAACTCTATTTTAAGATAAAGACTTTTGACATAAATAGAGGGAACCTGGAAAATGGGGATTCACATGACACTAATTTTCTTTGTGCCAGACCGAATTGATCCAAAGCTCCCCGACATCCACAGGACATTCCCAGGGACTCCAGCAGTCTTTGGATCAGACCCTTTAGTTTTAGAAAACGAAGTGATTTCTCAGACCATACCTCCTCCAGGTTGTGAGTATTCATTGCAGGGCGATTCATCCTGAGGTCTCTTATAATGCTTCAGAAGGGTCACAATGGCATCATGTCCTAAGAAAGGAAATATAAGGATTTACAGGTAAACACAGAATTTTTTTTTTTTAATTTATACAATGTCAGGGAATTTTTAAAAATGTATAATGTGCCCAGAAACATGTAAACAAAGATAAAGCCAAGCTAATCTGACACATACTGTGATTCTTAACTATAGAAATGTAGGGTGCCAATAAAAACAATCGTGTTATTTTTGCACAAGTACAAGCTGGGTGGAGAATGGATAGAAAGCAGACCTGAGAAGGGCTTGGGAGTTCTGGCAGATGAAAAGCTGGACA
>NW_010226290.1:0-50139 GCF_000690775.1 Eurypyga helias
GATCTAGGGGTCTGTGCACTCCGACCGGGCCCCGTTCTGGTTTTTCTTTTTAAAATGCGAAGAATGTGCACGTACAGTTGCTGAAGCACCACCCGTGACCTAGCGCTGAAGTCTTCACCTGCCCCTACGGCCCCGCCTTGGGGCACGCTGCCGTGCGTGTCCGGAGCCCCCGACGCCGGCGTTAATGCGGAGCCCAAGTGCAGCCCTGTACAGGAATTCTGAAGGGATATTACAGGCAGAAAGTACTTTGCATTGTAGGCCCTGTTCTGCATGTGGTTTGCAAAGGTCGGCCCTAGTAAAATGATCTTTGGTTTTGGGAAAGCGTGTATCCAGGATGTTTTGCAAGACAGGCAGAGTGAAATACTTCCCCATCTTTTCTACTCTCTAACTGCTCAATAACAAACTATCTCCTGGGCATTAACTGCAGCCTAAGATTGGCAGCTTTTCTCTACACCTCTTTTGTTTCACCGGTGAGACTACAACGGGAAAACACCACCTACTTTGGCTACTATAAAAATACTCCTCTAAGCATTTCTGCCCTATGGGAGCAGTAGTAATATTTGTAACATCGGGGACTGAGACTATTTTTGGAAACACTGTCAAAGTCAAATTTATTTTAAAGCAAAATGAAAATCAAAAATCCCATAAACTATTTTGACCAGGTTACTATGGTACTTTATTGCCACCACTTCATTGCCACCAACTTTATTGCCACCACTGATGACTTATTAATGACTTTTAAAGGCCAAATGCTGCAAGTTAGACTAGTCATAATTTTTGTTTTACTTAATGAAATCATCAGTTTGTACTTCAATATTAGTGCTGTGTTGAAATACACTTTTCACAGAATAAAAAATGGTGCTGCTATTTAGGTACTGATGTCTATCACAGGAAAATGCAGAGCTGGACATTTAACCGTGATTAATCTGGTGGGTTTAAATATTAACATCACATTTTCTCTTTTTTTAACATGTTAATTTTATAGTTAGTTAGTTATAGCAGTTATTATGGACCATGGATTCAAGTGCTAGCACCCTCACCAAGACTATTTCCATTTGTTTCACTGAAAGTAAACTACAGTTCAAGGATGCTGTCTCATGTGAATCATCTTAGAATTCATGTAGCACAAGTATTTCCCTGGCAGAGGCCGCGTAGAGAACTTCGCAGTGTATCTCCCTCACTGTTACAGGGCAATTGTTAAATGCCTCTCGGCTGTTGTCTCTGCTGCTCATATGTGCAGTGGCCTGAGCAGCAGTCCCGAAGATAGACCGATGTTACAGAAAGGCCAAATTCTCCAACACTCCAAGATGGAAACTTTAATCTGTAGCATATATATATCTATACATATACTTACATATTCAAAACGTTTTCAGCAGTATAATTTCTGGCATTGTTGAATTTATGCAAAGCTATATTTTCCTCTGTCAATACATGTCTAGAAGTCCTTGGCAGAATAAAATGCCATTGATATACCTTTTGGTGAGTTACATCATTTGGATATAGTGGCAATGAAGCAGCATAGCACCCTGTTAATTGTGTATGGGATGATTCTTACCCCTTAATTCTGTAATAAGAACCATACAAATACATTGACTTCAAGTGTGAGAACTGTTCCTCTTATCCCAAACTATTCCTCCCTTCCCAAATACACCCAAATATATCATGGGTGTGTTTGGGGGGAGGCGGTGTCTGCACACTTAAGTGTAAACAGAGATTTTACCTCTAGCTACATTGTCAAACAAAATGTACTGGTCTGCTACGATTTGTTCAGCCTGGAGAAGAGGAGGCTCCGGGGAGCCCTTACAGCCCCTTCCAGTACCTGAAGGGGCTACAAGGAAGCTGGGGGGGACTTTTTACAAGGGCCTGTAGTGACAGGACAAGGGGCAGTGGCTTTAAATTGAAAGTGAGGAGATTTAGATTAGATATCAGGAAAAAAATCGTCACAGAGAGGGTGGTGAAACACTGGGACAGGAGAAGCTGTGGATGCCCCATCCCTGGGAGTGTCCAAGGCCAGGCTGGATGAGGCTTTGAGCAACCTGGTCTAGTGGAGGGTGTCCCTGCCCATGGCAGGGGGGGTTGGATCCAGATAGTCTTAAGGTCCCTTCCAACCCAAATCATTCTGTGATTCTGTGAATTTAGCTGCCTTCATGAGGGTGCCAATTCACCTGTTACCTGTGTAACTACTTCATACACAATGGCATTACAGGTAACAAATTTCTATAGATGATCATGCATATGATATATTCTCGGCCAGCTTGACACATGCTCACAGGCTTCAGTGAACGGGCACAGAGAATGCCAATACCTGTGTAATTGTCTTTTAGGATCTAATGTGAAAGAAAACAATATCGTAATTCACTAATAGCAACATGTCAATTAAATAAATCCTACTCAATGCGAAATACCCTTGAAAAGTTATCTGAAATCTTTGCATGGCATCAAAGGCTAGTAAGCCCAAAAGCTTGTATGCTTTTCACAATTATATTAGCTCATCTAAGAAAATGCAGTATCTCTTTCTAGAAAAACCCACCTGCTTTCTACTGTTAGACTATCTTTGCTCATATATTTCTACTGTACTAACTTATCTAAACTATTCTAGCTACACTGACGTCAAACATATTCTAAAATACTTAAAAGAAAGATTTAAATAAACATTGTCCTTCCTGGGATTTCAGACATTTTCAAGTATCAGATCATGCAACTGTTTTCCCATTCACCTTCTAGCCACAATTTTCCATCTCTCTGCACGCAACCCTTAATTATACTGGTCTCTGCAATGTTACTTATCTAAAAAATTTGAAGGAATGACATTGCATGTCTTCACAGAACAGCAACAGGATCCACTTCCGGAAACAACATGTGGGACAAGCCCTTGTACACTGAGCACTAGAAAGGTTAATTTGTAACCAAGATCTTGCTGAAATAGTTACTGCTCACCTTTAATCTTGGCAGGCATATTTATAGAGGTTCTTGTTTGTAGGCTCCATACAGGATAATGTCTCATAAATGTAACTGGGTGGAGAATAAAAGATTTAAAGATGGACATTCATTGTTATGTAAGTTCAGTATTGTGATTATTTTCTTTTTATTTTTTTTTACTCAAACAAACAGAACTGGAAAATAGAACAGTCCTACAGTTAGATCAGTTAGATCACATGACAAAGCTAAGACGCCCATTAAATGCATTCTACTTGCAATGGGCAAATCTGTACTGACAATTTTGTTCTTGCTATACATACTATCCAGTTGCATGAATCAAGACAAAGACAAAAAAAAAAAAAAAAAAAAATCCCACCCTCCCTTTGTACCTTTACTACATTATTGTTAACCCCCCTGTGGACTGCATGTTGTGATCACTATAGTTCTTTTGTTATAGTCTAGTAAAAGGAGTATGAAACTTGGAGACACGAGATCTGGAGTAAGGTCATGGCCACATTCAGATCTACAGCAATACTTCCATTACCTGTCAGGGAAACGGTAATTGTCTGTTTCAAACTTGTATGATATTGAAAAGTTATTTGTCTTCCTTACAAATCTTTACTCATCAGTTAAAAGGAAGACAATGATGATGATGTCTAACCTTGTAGAATGGTTTGAAAAGACCTGAGAAAAGTAAACTAACCTTGAAGTTGGGTCTAACTTCAAAATTGGTCACGGTGGTGGGGCAGGGAGGTTGGATCAAATGACCTCCAGAGGTTTCTTCTAGCCAAAATTATTCTGTGGTTCTGAGAAACAGAGATGCTAAATTAAATAAGAATGGAGCCTTGGTGTTTATTTGCACAAATAGGGATAGTAGTATATTCTCTGTGTGCCTCAGCATGTCCAAACTGAACTGGCACAGGAAAAGATCTGTAAGTGATCTACAAGTAAATGTCAAAAGACATTTAGATTTCATACCCATTCAGTCCTTGGCTCCTGGATGGGATTATAAGCAACTGTAGCAATATTTTCTGAAGGAGGAGCTTATTGTAACTTCTGAAATATAAACCCATATGTAAAGAATTTTCTGGCATACTTTCTTTAACAGCAAATGAGTGGGAAAGGGCATGGGAACAACTGCTTAAAAGTGTTCTTTGATTGCTGTCCAGATGTTGGGAGAGATCTGATTTTTTGGTCTGCCAGGTAGGTCTGTCATGATTATAATGCAGTGCAGAAGCCTTGAAATCGTTTCCACTGGAGTATTCACAGAAGTTTGGCAATATGCAAAAGTACTTCAGAAAGGTGGTTTCCAACAGATTGTTACCCTGCAGATACTAGCCATATCAAGCCATGCTGAAAGCATTCACTTAGAATCCTGTATCAGTGGATCTATTGACTCAAAGGTAAATTAAAACATAAAATTGGTGATGAGGCTAGACAAAAATGAAATTCCCTATTATTTTACATAGCTTCTCTCCTTTACGGGATGACAATCAATCCAGTGTCTTAGTCTTACAAAAGTTTTATATGTGCTCAGCTCTCACCAGAGTATAGGTGTATGCTGTTTAGCCAAATTTCTCCGGATTACAGGTATCAGGCTTTAGAGGTTTTTAGCATTTACTTTTCTGTCCAATCTATGGATGGATCAAACATGAATGCATAGTAATGTCTTACATTAATATTACTATAGATATAATTACTATTACTATAGTTAAAATATTACTATAGATATTAAAGTGAACAGTTTACAACAAATACACAGTGAATTTAGATTTTTCTCTCATCAGAAATGCTGCTTTCCTTCAAACAATTTCCCAAAGTTTTCTAGAATTGGAATCATTGAATAGTTAGCTGGCGGGGACCTCTGAAGTCCTCTTGTCCACAACTGTGCCCACAGCTGGAGTACTGCCAACAGCAGACTGAACCAGCCAATGCTTTGTGTAGCTGCACCTTGAAAACCTCCAAGGGCAGATATCCCAAATCCCCATGGATGACCTGTTCCAATGCTGCACTACACTGCTGATGAGAAACTTTCTCCTAGTGGCCAATCTGATCTCACTGCTAATTTTTTAAATAAATCACTGCAACTAGTTGAGACAGGATCTTTAAGCTGCGGTAAATTAGACAAGCCATGTGATACAATTTCTGTTACCTAATGAGATGAATATGCAAGTACTTCCTGAACCCTTCAATCTACCTTACCTGTGATGGATAATTCTCTTTGTGTGAGGCTATATTGTTCCTCAAATCTGCCTAAATAAGTCACTAGTCTTTATTAGACCAATTTAATAATTGGTCACTTTTTAACTAGTCTCAGGTCTAACATGAACATGGAAATTAAATGGAAAATGTTATTTCTGTGGCAGGTTTTTAAGCAAATTGATGTTCAGCCTTGTATTAAAACACTTTTATTACTAACGCATCCTCTTTGTCCATTGAAAGGACATAGCAGTTTACAAGTCTATCAGTGTGACTGCATATCCAACAGTAAAAAATTTGCTGTTCGAGATTGATGAGGTTTAATATAATGAGTTGTTTGTTTCATCAGCTATAAAGGAAAAAAACCCACTGCCCCTATCCTTGCTACCACCACTACCACACTTTAGCAAAAAGGGTAAACACATAAATTGATAACACAACTCACTGCGATAGGTAAAAGCAAAAATGCTGGCTTTTATGCACTATTTAAATGCAATTAAATAGAATCATTAATTTATAAACAATAACATTTAAAATTACTTTGCATGTTCAAAGTTCAACAGGATAAACTTTATATCCTTTTGTGAAAAGATTTAGTGATCAACTCCTCATAACAGCAGATGAGAATGACCTGATGTCTACAAGACACATTTAGTTTGGTTCATTTTATACTTTATATTTAACAGATTAACTCAGAGATTTCCAGTCATATGAAAAGCAAGACAGGAAATCCAGTAGTCCTTTAACTTTTTACAAAAGAGATTTGTATTCACTCCTTCAATGAATTGATGATATTCAGCCCACCATATTCCCACACATAAATCCATTCACACTGGAGATCTAGAAAGTTTTCAGAAGTTCACTGAAACACAGAATCACTGGTGTTTCAAAGTAAGACAGCCAAAGCCATCTGGAACTTTGGGTATCCAACTCCAGTCACCTTGCATGCAAACATAAAAAACAATTAGACAACATAAGAAATGTAAATGTCACTATCTACATCAAAAGATCTGCATGCTATACACTACTCTCACTTACTGAGAGTTCATAATCAGTTCTGCAAAATAGTAGCGATGAAAGGACTGATCATCAAGCGAATACTGGAAGTCCAAATTGCTCAATGAAAAACAACTGTACAAATTACATAATTAATGATCAATTTATGCAAGATACATTTTCCCAAGCCTTACTGACAACTGGCTGATACTGGCCTCATAAGAGTATCTTGGCAGAAACTACTAAGCTCTGGCTTTTTATTCAGATTGTACCACAAGTGTTCAGCTGACTTAAAAACCCTGATAAAAAATGAGGGTGTGTTCCTATATTATTTCATTCCCATTTGATTTAGCTGCTCTGATATTTAACCTGTTTCTTCATTTTAATTTAATTAAACTTACTCCACATACAGATATGCTAATACACATCTTTTTCTCACCATAATATAAATAGAAGTAAAATATAAATGCAAAACTTATGCAAAACTTAATGACCTGTCAAAGTACTTAACGTTTTAAATACATTTCATAGAAGTATTTTGTATAATAAACTGATTAATGCAATTATGTGCATCCAAAATAGGTATGATAGGAGACTATCATTCAATGGTTTCTTGTTCTTTCATCTTGATCATGTTTATTTTGCTCCGCTTCTACCACCAATTATTACAAACTTGGGATCTGACAGGGGATTTCAAACATACTCTATGTCCAATTCTATCCAATTACAAGGATAGAACAATTTCCCCAAAGAAACAGGTCTCTGATACAACTTCTGTATTTTTGTTTTTATGGTCTTTCTCTTGAAAGTACATGGTCTTTAAAAAGTCAAGTCTTGTCTGACTTGTTATTACCAGACTCTAGCAGAGCTAATATGCCAATTTCTAGAAAATTAAATCTAAAGGAAGTTTAAATGAGTTTATTTTCTACTCTACCATTTGCAACTTGATAAGACAGATTTTGCAAACTTGTAGAAATTTCTTTTACACCACCTCTAGATGCAATTGCTTGCATGGAAGGCGCTAGTTTACGCTGAACTGTATCTATAGATACGGTTATGTCAGTAGAGTCATCAGATTCTCACTCAAATAAATTTCATTGTTTCTATTCAACAAATCCTCTCTTGACTTCCACCTCTGAACAGAGTTGAGTAAGTATCCTTCTTCCTTTAGCCTGATAGTGGATTTTATATGCTGTGGAATATGCAGAGGAAGTAAGGTAGAAGTGGTGTCCTTCCTGATATATCCATCTGACACTAGAGTGATATGAATTCTTGAGAAAAAATATTCATATTCTCAAAGAAGCATATTGTATAGCCTGTAAATTTATTCAAGTGAAGAACAATAATAGCAAAAAAAAAAAAAAAAAAAAAGGACAGCGCTACCTAGATTCTTCCCTTTGGCATACTGTAGAAATTTTAAATTTAAAATGCCTTATGATGCAATTCAGTGCATTTTATCACTTAATAGCCACTGAACTGCTTTATAAACACAGATAATAACTAAGCACATAGCAAGCAGGTGCAGTGAGTTCTGCCCTTTCCCTTCCCAATAAGCTGGAGTTATGATAATGTACTGTGACAGAGCTGTTTTGTAAGCGCCAGTACTACCACACCTCCTTTGCACAGCCCTCTGCTAATGTGGCACACCCTTGTTTGACAGGAAATGTCACTTTGTGTTCAGTCATTCCTTGGGTTTCTCAACTATTTCAGCCATAGTGAGACACAGGTAACATACATTAAGATTTTGCCTTTTCTACACTGAAATACGTGGTGGTGAGGAAAAGGAAAAGAGCCCTAGGGCATATACAAAAGAAAGTTGCCTGGCAACACAGTGGCTACACAGTGAGTAGAGTGAATACACAAATAACATTCTGGGTGAAGTAGGTTTCTAGGACATAACTTTTATTTGTCACCTTTCAGCTGCTCCTTTTTCCATTCTGTAGTGCTTTGCTTTGTGTGAGTAGGAGTCTGATCTACTCCTTCATTTTTTTCATGTAGATTAAATCCTAGTATGCATCATAAACAAACACACCCCCACTGAAGCAATGGGAGTAGTTAGGAGTTGGTTGGGCCTGCCACAAACTGTGTGCCTGACAAACTGTGCTCTTAAGCTGTAGTTTTCATAATAAAATACGTTTGACAAACACCCTTGTTCATCCAGACTCAGCTATTCATTCTCATCCCACCCTTGGCTCATTGTCTCTTCTGCTTCTTCAGCACTACTATTTGGGGACTACACTGTGAATAGCTTTGAAATATCAAGCCAGTTTCAGAAAGCTAGATCTGATTCAGTTAAAACCAAACAGGACACCGTATCTCATTTTGGCAGACTATTCCTTAAGATGTATCTATTCCCTCATTTGGTTCAGAGGTTGGTCCCACAAAGAATTATCCTGGCAAAACCAAGACAGTGATTCATGGGAACAGGAAAAGAAGAGGGATACTGCTGCCTTACAAGAATCACAAATCCATAGCGTCAGGGCACATCCACCTTTTCGATGGCCAGTTACTACTGAACACCTGCAGCTGCCAAGGCAGCCAGGCTGGCTATCACCGTGCTGGTGAGTCATGTTGGGTGCATTTTACACCTACTTTCTATAGACAGACTGCAAAGATCATGTCTTCTTGTCTTCACATCTCTGGATTACTTTCTATCTATGCAGGAATTCCTGTCTGAGGGTGTATCTACAGTAGGAAAAAAAATGTGCTTTTGCCATGCAGATTCCTGGAGAAGGCATCACAGTCTATGGATTAAGTTCTTGCTAGCCAGATGAAAGTACCAGCAACCTGCTTTGCCTTGTCTAAGAGCTGAATGTGTGCTGGTCAGCTCCTGGTAAGAACACGTACTTTCCCTTAGGGAAGACAAGGCAAAAGGACTCAATAACAAAAGGTGGAGATTTCTCTCACCATTATGGGTTCTGCTCTGTACCTCTCAGTGTAAGATCAGCCATTCTGTACAAGATGAGAGTTTTAATAAATTATACAGGGCTTTTCCACTTACTTGACATTATGTTTGTAATAAAATAACATGTAAATTCAATCTCTTTTTCTCACAATGCATCTTACTAAACCCCATTCCTTTTCATTGGTACTGACAGCACGAGACTTAATCTATCCAACCCTTATGAACCTGTTGGGTGTAGAGGAACAAGGTGGAGCCCACCAACTTCAATCAAAGATTAGCTGCTTTAATCAAAGAGATGTGAACAGCGTGCATTCTCAGCTTCTGAGTTCCACAAAGCCTGTTTTATTTAAGGCTAGTTTACTACGCCCCTGTTACCATGGAATTGCTAGGGAGCTAAGCCACACCTTTATGAACATACTTAGCACTTCCTGCACAGCGCGCCCTTAAGAGAAGTCTCCTATACTCCTGAGAGATAATTGGAGGTAAAAAACATAAACAGGTAGATCTTAAGATCTTGGCCAGCTGGCAAAGCTGGTGCACGTCACCTGTCTTTGAGCTCTTGTTAAATAGTTCACACAAGGTTTTGGAGAAGCATTTACCCTGAGATGTGTTTTTCAACAGTACTGGATGCTGAGTATAGTAATAATACGTTTCCTACCCTTTCATCGGTTTGAATCCAGCTCTTCCATTGGTGGCTGCTTTGTGACTAGAAGAAAATGAATTGGTGGGTTCCTCTCAGATCCCTCTGGGCTGATACATGCAGTCTGTTAGAGTAATGGCAGGCTGACTGGCAGTTCCAGCAGACAGAATAAGTGTTCGTTATGTGTAAACAACCCTCTCAGTGCTCTGGGGCAGCATCATGGTATAATTGTTAGATCACTTGCATCCTCCTATTTCTGGTTCATCTGTAATTTAAATTATTATATCAAAATATTTGTTTGTCCTGTTGACACTCAAGATTTATATGAATCTCAAGAAGTTGTGTTTGTTGTTTGGTTGGTTTTTAAACATAGTATAAACAAACAGTTTCTTAAACACACACATTCAGCACTATAAAAAATCAGAGCACAGAACTCACTGCTGAAACTTAAGCTGCCTAAAAATGCCCATAGCACACCAAACATTCATGTTAGAAACCCACTTATTGGTGAGTCAAATCTGTCACAGATTTCCCCCTTTACCTTTCCCTCTGAATCAGGATATAAAACCATCTGGTTTTATTGCCATTGCATAGTGCAGATGAGCTAGGAGTAGGGTCTGTGCAACAGCAAAGAAAATCTAATGTAATATAACAGACTAGGACTTCAGGTTACCACTAAGTATTTCTTACAGTTTCTGGAACATGTTACAAATTATAGTAGCTTCTAAGGCTTGGGTGAATAGTAATGATGATTAATAAGATACAGTTACTAGCACAGCATTAAGGTGGAGTAGGTGTGAGTAATTGTATTCTGTGGGAACTTAATCAGGATCCTCCAGGCCATGGGCATGAAAGTATTTTGTAATCACAACTAAAAGAAAGGACAGAAAATCAACAGCATTTTAATGCAGGTTTCCTTCAGAATTTCTATAAAGAGGAAAATATTTACAGGCAACTACAGAAAATTTAAAATTGGCAATTGCACTTACTTTATTGTTACTTTGGCCTTCTGAGAATGAAACCTGCAGTACTCATTAGGATGATGTAGGCTCAAATGCAATGGGAAAGGATTCACACTTTAAGAATCACAACTTGGTTGCACAGGCCTAAACGCAGCAGAGGAGACTGGCAATGCATTTGAGGATGCAGCTTCATTGCTTCAAAGGAATAGCAGTCTCCAAAACAGTCACAATATAATATTGGGTGTGGGGAGAAGGAGGTTTTGAGTATATACATAATGAAACAAAACTAGTGAGTGTAAAGATAAGAGACAGTTTCATTTATTTGCACAGTTCATCTATAGCGGCAATCAAAGCCCCAGTATGCAAACAGCCTGGGCACGGGGGTGGAGGAATGTATTCCAAGGTTCTGCAAAGATTTCATATGAAACAATACCCTTTTACTGGGATCAGTTGCTTTTCTCAAGACTAGGCTCAAAGGGATTTACAAAACCACTATGTACATACAGAGTCATAGAGTAACTTCATTGTTGTATGGACAATATGCTGCTTACGATAGACTTGCTTTGTCTCTCATGTAGAAGGGAGAACATCCCTTTATAAGAATTCTAAAGGACTGGTAATACGTGGGTTATCAGGCAGGATTATTCAGATGAAAAAAAGAAATATACAGCCACTGACAAAAAGTGTGAAGTCTGTTTCAGGAAAAGGAATAATTAAGCCAACAGTTCTGCAAGTCAGGCCCACAGTTCCTGGGTCTTGGGCAACAAATATTCATTGTCAAGTGCTGCTATTTAATACAAAATTTGCTCTTAAGTCTTTATTTGTCTTTCCACAATACAATCAAGGGTAGATGAAAAAAAAACATTTGCCACATTTCAACAGGGAACTTGGCTTGGCATTGGGCATGATGGTTTGTGCAGTGGCGGAGGAATACTGAGGCAAAGGATGTGAGTTGGAATGGTCTCAAACTTACAAATCCTCAGTTGTTGCCTTCATTTTTAACATGACACAAAAACTTCAGCATGTATCAAGAAAGATTAGTGTGGGGGTGAAACAGAGCTTATTTGATCCACTTTCCTTCAGTGAGACAAAACCCAGTAATTTCAAGAGTATTGTTTATATATGAAGGAAAATCAGAGCTCAGGGCCTATTTGTTTCATTTCTTTAGCCCTTTAGAGGCTAAAGACACATACAAAGCTAATTTACATGCTGTTTGAATGACTTAATTGACTTCAACATCAGATTTCAAAGAATCAAAATATAACAGTTCAGTTTCCTAATCTCTTTCCTAGCTCAAAATACATCTTATTTCAACCAAGGTAACATTAGTGTTTGGATACCAAGCTCAGCAAAATGCACGATCCCACATCATAGACAAATATGTATGTATATCTACATGCACATATCCACAGATCCTTTGTTCTATATTCATTTTCAATCCTCACCTCTCTGCACCCTGAGTTTTCAAGTCTGGGCCAAAGACACACACACTTTATCTGTTCCCTTTTAGCATTTCTGGCTTTCTAAATCTTTCTTTAGTTTATATTTTTCTATACTTCCTCTCAAGTATCTGAAAATGCAGGATATTAGCTGAGTATATAGCAACACAGAATGATCAAATGTCTGTAGAGATCACAAGTTTCCCACAATAGTATTACAAGTATAAATTGAATACATTTTTAACACATAATTCCCAACATATAGTCATTACTGTCTCTCCCTTCCTCCCAATGAAAGGAAGTGACACTTCAAAGAAAAACTAGTATAATAGGGTGAAATTCAAACCTGCTGTAATGCCATTATACACAATAGTTTTACATTTTATTTGAATGTAAGACTCTCACTTTTCTACCAGCAGTACATTGGAGCTTTTTTTAGAATGACTGCCTAGGACAGACATGCTCCTTCCACATAAATTCTTTAAGATACCTTTCCTCCACCCCTCCCAGTAATGCCTTCATGTTTAAGCAGCTTCACTCTGAAGTTACTATACCTATGCAACTGTTGCTCCCTGTAGAGTCCTTCATAATTGCTTTCCATCTGGATTAGGCTGTTGTCACGTGTTCTGCATAAAGCTGCATCTTAAAAACGTAGTAAAATGAAGTTCATGTCAGTACAGCAAGGACTATGGAACTGCTTGACTCAAAGCATTTTTTTAAAATATATATGTTGGTTATGAACTACAAGTACTATATAGAATGAGTGTATAATCTCTCATCTTTATTTCTCATTACTTCTTCCCCTGTATACACACATCCCAACACATGGCCTCAGTTGCAATCCATGTGCCTCAATGTGATATACTGGATATAACAAAATGAATGACTGGCAGGATCCTCTGTGAGGATTCAGAAACTCAGGAAAGCTACTCCTACTGGGAAATCGTGTGAAATCATATTTTAGCCACAATTCAGAAGACATCTGCTTGACAGGGCCTTTGGAAAGGGATGAGGATATGCTTCCATTGATTAAGAATGTAGAAAAGAACTCTGTGTATATCAAGTCAACTCCAATGGCAGGTTTAGTCCAAATCTGAATCATGACTGAAGTTTTCCTAGGCCATGCAAAGATCCCAAGTGTGATGTAAAACACACTCCTGCAAAAGATCTCGTATTTCTTACCATTTGTGCAGTTTCTCTAAGTTTCATTGTGACGTGACAGATGTCAGTTGTGAAAGCAGCATTCAGCACAGTGCTAACTTCTCACATTCAACTATTGCTTCCTGCTAAGCAGACTCAATAGAAGTCAGCAGATAAAAGACTGCAGTGGGTCTTGTAAAAATTAATTTATTGTCCTGAATAGTACATGGGTGAATTCAAAAAAAAGAAAGGAAAAGCTTTATTGCCATTATTTTTATATAAATTAGTCATACTTCCTGGACTCTGGCTGCATTCTGAATGCACTGCTAGTGTCATACTTCTTGTATGCTACTCCTCTGCACTATTTAGATATATTTTATTCCTCCATGGTAAGATATGGAGTGAATACAGGTTTTAAGGTTATATTTGTAACACTTGTCTTCATTTTCATTTTAAAAATTGCAAAAACTGTGTCCTTTGCCCAGGGCTAAAGGGTAGAATTATATTAATGAAACACAACTGTCACTTTATCTCTGCAAGACCACACACTGGCTTAGGCATGCAGTGAAGTATGCTCTAAAAAGCTGAAATTAGTGTGGGAGGCATTTAAGTAGACATAATATCATTATGCATTTGTGCTTGGCCATGAAACTATGACCCCCGTATACGAAATGCACTGGAAAACGGTAGTGGCACAGTATCCCATGCCCATGCCCTGCAGTTACTGTCTTTTACCTTCAAATCAAATGCCAAGTGCTATCAACTGAACCAACATCATGGAATTTTTCCTATGGACTCATTCAAATAATAATCCATACTAATTTGTATGTTGTTTGGGAAATAGAAGAAGGATGTAGCATGAAGCTGTACCTGGACTAGTGTTACGGTTGGACCACTGTGCTGATGAAACACCATTCAGATTTGCAAAGTTAGCTTTAAATGACTAACTTCACATGAAGAGATTCCTGCTTCTGTTTGTTTTTCAAAGCATTATAGAAGAAATCTCTGCTCAACAGTTGCACAATACCTTTTGCCTTCTCTTTCTCTTTGTTTCCTTCAACTTAATTCTATTAATTCTCCTTAACATCTTGGGAAAATGACAGTCAAATTCTACCCAATTATTAGACTTTTCCCTCAGGTTTGTGTGTTCCCTGGACCAATTTGATTTTTTTACCTTGAAGAACAGTATAAAACCAAGTAGATGTAGCTAAAAAATATAGGAGGCATGTTCCAACAGTAGTAAGTCTCACTTCATATGCACTACAAAGAAAACCACAGGATAATAGACACAGCCAATTTTAAATATAAAATACGCATGTTTATATACATGTAGTAATGACATGTGGGAATCTGATATGAGACTTTCATAATATAGTGGTGATACACAGAAGCCTTGAAGAGTCCATGGATGTTCTTTCCCTTTCCCATTTGACACAGACATTGTTGTTCTTCCCCTTTCCCGTTTGACACAGACATTTTTTTTACTGCTGACCCAGAATTAGGTCACCTTTGAAAATATTCTTAGGCAGTGACTGTGCAATATATCCAAGGCAAGAGGACAAAAATACTGCTGTTGCAGTTGCACTGCTGTACAGTTTGTTTCTATGAGGCAGGAGGAGAAAAGGAGTATTTCAACCTGTTAAAAAAAACCTATCTGAGTACCTTGTCATGAATTGTGGCTCCAAAAGACCAACAGGAAAATTAACGATCCACAGGAACATTCAGTACTAGCTGTGTTTGTTAATAGAAACACTGCATCACCTATGTTAAATGGTAAATGTCCATTTATTTGCTCAGTTTAGCTTTCATCACTACTACATTAACCCTTAGAGCTGAATAATTTGGCATTCTCTGCTCGAACATTTTCTACTATGTAGATCAGGGTAGTCAGGTTATGATCCAGAAGGCAAACATAATTCACAACTTCATTCAGCTCTCATGTGGCCTACATCCAAACATTTTTCATATTTTGTGTGAACTGTAACTAGTTAACACAGAAGTACATAATAATAGTTGGCCTGCCAAAAGCATTTCAAATATCTCCTCAGCCTCAGAGTAAGCACAATGTTTCCAGACTAGTATAGATGAAGTTTACTTTGTGAATAGTTTTGTCAGCTGAAACCAATAATACATCCCATTTACTTGTCAGAGCTTCTTGGGTCTCCTCTTCTTGCAGCCTTCTTGGGTCAGAAATGGCAGGTAGATGCTATGTAATTTCCTTCAAGTTCACCTGCTTCAGTTTAAACAGCCAACAAAGACATGACATTTGGGATGATTTTACCCATAGAGTACTAGGGAGCATTCGTATGATCCTTTCTGCTGCCAGAACTCCTCAGTAGTTCTACTGCTCAGAACTGCTCCAGGTGATAGGAACAAAAAAAACCCAGCAGGTTATGGGGTGATAGCATTTTCAATAGTCTCAGCAGCAGTGCTAAGAGAATGCTGGACTAGAATTTAAGAAACTGCTAAAATCATAGGGTATTTAAGTCTCTGTATGTTTTGTTTCATTGCATTGTATTAACAAGGGAAATTTTTAAAACTTTAATATAGAGATGATACCTAAGTCTAAAATTTTAATGGTTTGAATAGTTATCAGACAACAGGCTCACAAGACCACCTGCACATGTGAATTGAATTCTGAACTTGAACTCTGTTCAGAAAAATCTTTCATTTGAAACTTGGCTTTTCAAGCAAAACTTCTGAACACAGGTTTTGAAGTTAAATAGCACAACTAAGCTGGTTTGACAGCTCACCACTGCCAGAAGTGGGAGGTCCTTCTTGTTTCCCCACTCCCAGCTTTATGCATCCCATCTCTTTGTACCTGCTGTGGTTGTGGTCAGACTGTAGCTGAGCCAATGCAACTTGTTAATTCACCAGTAAAACGGCTTTTAGTCACCAGGCTGACTTGGTTCTACACAGAGTCTGTTACAACCTGAGCCTACATAAATAGAGGGGCATACAGTCAGGAGTGAAAGTCCCCCTTTCAGCAAACCATAAGACTGGCCAAAGCCATGACGCAACATCCCTCTCATTACTTATACACTGTAAAAAGCTGTTTGTAACCAGGAGCTTAAAACTCGTTTTGGTAGGTAAATATTCAACAGCCTTGACTCCCTAACTATCCTTTAGCTAAATTAAGTCACAGATTCACAACCTTTTTCTTTCTGGGAGTTGGTTGGGGCTGGGAATGCTGTTTTAACTACAAGCTGCTTTAGCAAGTACTGTTGTGAAGAAGAATGATCATGATATTTTGTCCTTTCAGGCTCCTTCAAACAAAAATAACATTAGTTACATTAACATAACGTTAGTCAGAGGTGACATAAGAACAGACTTCCTTAAGTCATAACTAAAATGTTATGGCATACATCCCCATACAGACCATTTTGATCTGAAGACATAACAGTTCTTTACTTCAGATGCATGTACAGAAGGAGACAAAGCAACAAAGTGACATTAAACAGTAAGCAGCCAAACTCTTCATTAGCTAACAGCTCATGCACTAATAGCTACTTACCAGTATTTTGAAATAGCCACAGCAAGTATGTCAGCCTCTGGGTCTTTCAAATTGCTTTCGTAATTTTACATTTTCAAATTTTTTAGAGTGATAGGTAAAGCACGGATGTAACATCTGAGGAAAAAAAATAGTAAAGAATTATTCTTAAACTTTTTATACCATGGATGTAAGAGACAGAAACGGATCTTGGATGAGAATGTCAGTGTTTGTTTTCCAGAATATCACAAAAACTAGATGGTACGAAGGACAGATCTTTTCAACTTATCAGATGCATAAGCGTATGTATGTTGAGTGCTCCATTTAGGTAGTTCTGAACACACAACTATAGCGGTATGCACAGACATACCCTTTTGAACACTTTTCTTTAAATATAATTTCAGTCTGCTCCCAAGTGATTCAGGAAGTTTAGATTAGATATGAGGAAGAAATTCTTCACAGAGAGGGTGGTGAGGCACTGGAACAGGTTGCCCAGAGATGTTGTGGATGCCCCATCCCTGGATGTCTTCAAGGCCAGGCTGGACGAGGCTTTGAGCAACCTGGTCTAGGGGAAGGTGTCCCTGCCCATGGCAAGGGGGTTGGAACTAGATGATCTTTAAGGTCCCTTCCAACCCAAACCATTCTATGATTCTATAGGTTTTCAAGAAGGGACTCCAATTTGATGGCTGAAATAGTAATTTTAGAAACATCCCGTCCCCATTTGCATGAGCCAGCTTTTTCCTCCCCATCCATTTTAATAAGAAAAGCAGCCTCAGGCCATGGAACCTTCTCCATCACCTGTTAATCTCCAGGAAAAAGCTTCTTTCTCAATTGTTGTTGTTTAACTAATGCAACATTTAACACCCCAGATGAATCATCACTGAGGTAATAGTAAGCTTCTGACTACTGCCCCTTCAGCTCCACAATACTAAATTTACTGATGTCAGGACTCAGGTGACCATTTTGGGAAGTCACTCTGGAGCCCACACTTGCCTCTGATACCTTCTTACCTCTTCTTCCTTCAATTCTATCTCTAGATTCTTGTAAATGTAAGTAATTTCTACAATACAGTTCATTCTGATTATCAGAACTCATGACATCTATATAGTTTTTGTTGGTTTTAGCTGGACAGAACCAGCTAAATTTTGAAATTTAGGGATTCAGGGTTTAGTACAATGTATACAGTGATTCTCTGTCTGACCTTATTAAACATCAAAATAAAGTATTCTGTTGGTAGAGCCACTGAATAGAGCAGTTACAGTGAACAGAAAATAATTTCTCTTTCTCATCTGATCTTATCAAGAAATTCCAGTGCATGATGGAAACAAGAGGACAGAAAGATCAATGGATTTGTTAGGAACTCTTTCCTCAATACCATGCATATGTATTTGTATATACACACACATATATTTAAAATGCATATTATGTAAAAATATATACACACACTTTTTCCCCAAGCAGTTATTCAGAAGAGTGGCCAAGGATGAAATCTCTAGTGTTTTTGCTGGAGTTCTAACCCGTTCCTGTGCATACATTTTTTCTGTATTCCCCTCATTTTTGTCAAGCAGAATGGCCTATGTGCAACAGGAATAGCATCAGTCAGCAAGATCTTGTCTTCAACTGTTAATGCTTATAACCAGCAAATAAAATGACCCATAAATCAGAAAAGGAAACCTCCACTTCTTTTTTTTTTTAAGTTCTATTCTTGCAACTGCTCACTATTCCAACCAGGAAGAACGTAGTGTCTTTCAGGCAACTGTACATATGATCTCATCCACCGTCCTCAGGGATGAGGCTGTGGGCTGTTTATTGAGCAGCCTCTAGTGGTTCCCCACAGGAGCTGCCCTCGGCTGGCCGTGTGCTGCAGTTGCAGCCGGTACCTGCTCCTACCTCGCACAGTGCTGCCCAGGATGCTCTTGACCACATGCTGGCCTATGAACAAGGATGAAGACAGACAGTAGAAAGATAATAAGCCAGAAACATTGACCTCTGTGCCATAAAAACTGATTTGATCCCACAACACTTACATCCTGGTAATGGCTTACAGGAAATGCATAAAACCAAAGCAAAGAAATAGCCACAGGGTGTTTGATTTGTCCCAAGTGCAGCATGTGAGGGGAAGAAAAAAATAAATCTGACAATGATATTTATCTTGGACCTTACCTATTCATTCTTCAAAGATGCTACAAATTTCCCATACTAAATAGATGCAAGTTTTCCAAGATATCTCATAGTCTAATGTGGAAGTCTTCTAGGAATTCCTATTCCATTCACATCTTCAAAAATCTACAATTTGTGAACCTACAACAACACTCTAGCAAATATAGCAATTGCTCAGAGGAAAACGATTAAAGTCTTTTTAGCTGTTCATTCATTTTTGTCAGGGACTGTTGGAGGAACATGACCTCTGCAGACCCAAGTACTGCAGGACTAGCTCTTGCCCAGCAAAGGGACTGCCTGTGCAATAGTCACCCACGCCTCCAGGGTTGCTGTCGCTCCCAAACACACAGAGCAGCCCCACTCCTTGTCAGGGAGCTCTGGCCAGAAACAGCTTCCCAGCCTGAGCTGAAATAGGGCTCCTGGACCTACTGGCAAGGGGTGTGGTGGAGGCCTCAGGTAATGCTGGTCAGAGCGACACAGGCCCGTCAGTGCAACCAGTACTCTAACACTCAGGACATAGGTTCTGTGTATAACTTATCTTTGCTCTGCACAGGTGAGATCTTCCCCAGTAATACTAAATACTGTATTTTAAAATAAAATAGAAAAATATTAACTGATGTGCAGTTAAAGCCTGGGAACAATGTTCTTCTTTAAGAATAAATATCACAATAACCCACTTCTTCAATTTTGGAAAGCAAGTAATTAACATCTCACATTAGACATTACCACTGACTTCTTAAGGTTGAAAACAGAAAATATTTACAATATGCAATAATCTTAATGGTTACAAGTAAAATCACATTATAGGAAATGTACTCTTACCATTTGAATGAAACTTGTCTGAGATATTCCTTATCTCAAGCTCTGAGGATCAGAATCAGACTCTTGGAGGATGAGTAAAAAGACAGAGGCACAGACTGCAGAAAAGGACATTCTGATGACATATTAAGAGATGTATTTTTCACCATGATGTGTTCAGATATCCAAACATGGGCTCAGTGAGATTGTGAAATCTCTAGGTTGGAGAGAATATAAAAATATGACAGAACCGTAATTTATGAGTATAATATTACAGATTAGGAATGAAACTAACTTGTACTTACATGGTGCAGGAAAAAAAAGTCTTCAGATGTACAATTGGTGCTGCTCTTTTGTGAGATAGAGTTTATCAGAATTCACCATCTGGCTCCAGTTGTACCAGTGTAACCGGTTTACCCACTATTTCTTGTTTTAGTTCATATGTAGCACTGCTCAGGATAATTTTTAGGAGCTCTCAGAGGTCAAGGGTAATAATCAAACTGATGATTTTCATCAGGCTCAAATGACTTGATCATGTTGTGATATGAGAATATATATGATTTGTTGAGGAAGGTAAAGATGAGTTCCACATTTTTGTGGTGAAAACATCGGATTATTTTTCTTCTGTGAAAGAGCCAGGTACATTTCAGGATAAGTCTTGGAGAACTTCTGTCACAGGCACTCAGACACTGAAATAAATAATAAGCCATAAAAAAGTTAAAATGAAGGCTTCATAGGGATAAGCTTTCAGTGAGAGTAACGTATCTTTTAGTTTCCTAAACTTCAGGCTTCCTCTTCTAGAGATGTCATTGAAGCATCAAGGTACAGGGAATCAAATGCAGACACTGACCTTGCTTGTAGTTGAGGCCAACTTTGGAAGCACAAAGTAAGTAACTTTTCTACTTTGGGGAACCTTTTATAAATCTTGGCTCTTGTTTACATGTTTGGAATGTACAAACAAAAGAAAAAAAAAACCCAAAACATTTTTCGGACTCGGAAGATAAAAAGGGGGGCATCATTTAGTGTATCAGCTGCTTCAGACCCAGTTAGTTCTCATGATGAGGCCAACAAAATTCTTATTTTGTTTCTGTATGTCAAACAAGTTATGAATGACAAACACTCTCATAGAAAAGCATATCCTCAGTCATAGAAAGCAATCCTCAGTCTCTAAATCTCCTGCTACTATAAAAAACCTACTACTATAAACGAGCTACTCCATTGTATTTACACTGTGCAATTCTGAGCAAGCTCTATGGGGGATTATATTTTATTTGAGAATCTTCACCTAAAGTTTCCTTGAACCTCAGTGAGATTGCGAAGGGATTCATACAAATTCCTCTTGTCTGACTTGGAAAGGAAACATAGAAGACAGTCTGCATATACCCTAGGTACTGGTACAGGGATCACTCAGTTTGCCTTTGAGCTTCCTACACCAGAACTATATCGTAACTACTTTTCCCTTTCTTCCTGTCTTACTCTCCTCTTTTCTTACATAGGATAGTAAGACCCCTTTACCCTTTACTTCACTGGCCCAAGGACAGAGCTATTTCCTGTACTGGTGGGTGGGGAATAAGCCCTGTGGGTATCCAGACAGGTGATGGTGCAGTAATCAGAGACAAGGCCATTCAACAAGAAGGCACTGCTGGTCACTGCATTGATAACAGCACTCTCCAAGCTTGACAGTCATCCATCACGGGTAATCTCTAGGTTTTAATTGAGCTGTATATGAAAAAAGCTTCCAGGTGATTTCAGATTCTCAAGACAACACTGGTAAGTACAGAAGAACAGAGAGATTCACAATCTAAAGTACTCATCTATACATCTTTTTAAGTGTAATAAGATTAGCATAATCAAGTGTGATATTTGGTCCTTTGTTATGGGTAAGAACTGAATTACTTTGTAATTACCCTTGTGGACTTCCTGTTGATGGTTTAGAACCCTGAACCCTGATAGAGCAGCTGTGTGTACAGACAGGCCTTCTATTATGTTAACTGGAATTACATTTATTTATTTGGTCCTGATCTTCTTCTAAGGTTCTTCCATATTAAGTCTGTGATGTAAAAAGTAACTTGCTCATTTTTCTCAGAGTTATTACCCAGTATAACTGAGTGTACTATAGACTGCTTTTCAAAATTCCCCATAACCCAGTCTGTATGTTCATCTACACTTCAACAAAATTGGAAACCATACTCCACTATCATAGACTCATAGCATGGTTTGGGTTGGAAAGGACATTAAAGACCATCCAGTTCCAACCCCCCTGCCATGGGCAGGGACCCCTTCCACTAGACCAGGTTGCTCCAAGCCTCATCCAGCCTGGCCTTGAACACTTCCAGGGATGGGGCATCCACAGCTTCTCTAGGCAACCTGTTCCAGTGCTTCACCACCCTCCCCGGGAAGAACTTTTTCCTGATATCTAATCTAAACCTCCCCACTTTCAGTTTAAACCCACTACCTCTTGTCCTGTCACTACAGGCCCTTGTAAAAAGTCCTCCCCAGCTTCCTTGTAGCCTCTTCAGGTACTGGAAGGCTGCAATAAGGTCTCCCCAGAGTCCCCTCTTCTCCGGGCTGAACAAGCCCAACTCTCTCAGCCTTTCATCATAGAAGAGGTGCTCCAGCCCTCTGATCATCTTCATGGCCTCCTCTGGACTCGCTCCAACCAGTCTATATCCTTCTGATGTTGGGGGTTCCACAGCTGGATGCAGCACTCCAGGTGGGGTCTTACAAGAGTACAGTGGAGGGGGAGAATCCCCTCCCTTGACCTGCTGGCCACAGATAAGAGCAAATATAACCCGCGAATCAGGTCGTGGAAAGTTGTGGTTGATGTGGAGTTGACGTGTAGGGCAGGGGATGGGAGGGATGGATTACCACTACACTGACAAAGATCATTCTGGTCATCTTACGTTGCTGTGGACCTGGATCCTGACTGAGGATAGCCTAGGCTAGCTGAGAGACCTGGACTCTGACCCATGGTAAATAATCACCTTGGGAAGACAGGGATTTCAATTAGTGTCTTTCAAACTACTAAGCCATACACTTTATACAGCACAGTTAATAACATACAAAAGATATTCAACATAGGAAAGATTGAATATATAGTAATCATGTAAAATATAATTATAAAATTAATTATAAGTGCATTCTAATTGTTGTCATTGTTTGTAATTATAAATTATAAGGGCCTTTTAATTGTTGCCACTGTTTATGTTTACGTACGTAAATTTGGTGCTCTAACTTTGTTGTATTAACTTGGAAATTTAATATAAAAAAGTTCAGGTTAACCCAGAAATTTTTGTTTCTGAAGCTTACAAAACCATGATGCCTAATTATTTTCTGATGTTAGACTGAGATAAATGAACATGACTCATCTTTCAGCATCTCTTTTTTCCACTAAAGATCAAGAAAACAAGAGTCAGGCATCAGGGCTTTGGGCTCAAGAACAGGCTTTACATTCTGTTCTGCCTTGCTCGGTGATGTATGGATCCCCATATATTTCTGAAATCCTGTTTTTTAGCACCATGTAAAATGTCATTATTTGCTTAGGAAAAAAATATCAGTTATGTAAAGTAGAGAGCATTTTTATTTGTGAATTTTCTTTGCTTTGAACATCCCACTAATATTTGTGTTACTCCAGTACTACATTAGTGTGACAATGAGAGAATGAAACTCAGCACCATCAAAGAATCAGGATTATCTTCTAGTTTTCTTTCTAAACTGAGATAAAAATAATATTATATATAAGCTCTGATGACTCAAATGTCTTTATGTTACTATCTTCATACCTGATACTACATTTATTGGGACCCACATACTTTTTAATGTGAGTATGCAGAACTTGTGTTATTTTCTAATCAAACTCTTTCAGACATGTTTCTTTCCTATGCCTGTGTCACAGAGGAGACACCTGAAGTTTACTGAATTACCAGAAGGCAACCAAATAGTCAGAGGGATGCACAAGGGTAGGATGCTGATGATTACACTGTTCCTAGGTATATGCCTCACTTCTGCTGCAGCAAGGTTCACCTCCCTAACACAGATTCACAACACCTTCCTACGAACTGCAGTCTAGGAGGTGAGCTGAGAGTGGCTTTGCAGTTCTCACCAGCAAAGAAGCTAAGCTTGATGTGCATTCTGCCTCTATGTTCTTTGTAGAGGTTCTGCACAGTTGCTTGTGAGGCAGCTACGAAACAATTTAAAATCCAACACACTGAAGATAGATATCACAGATTTTGGTGTTCTTTAACATGGCAGGCTGTGAAATATTGAAAAACATGTCCAAAAATATGCAAAAATTCAGCAACCATTGCATAAATGGCTGCAGGATCCCTGAAGACCAGCACGGTGGAGAGTATGGGTTTGAACAACTGCAATCATGCAAAGCAAAGTGTCCCTGCTCGTGAACCCAAGCTGTCAGTCATCCTCTGGGTAGAGACAGCAGATACAAGTCTAAAGATCTTGTTAGCCAGATGAAGCTAGGCTGGAGCACATCACTAAACCAAGTCCTGAAGCAAAGATAAGAACAGAACCAAGTAATTTTCTCCTCATTTTATGATCATATGAGCTAGTTCACATGCGAAAGCTAGTGATCATCACAGTGAAGGAAAGTTGTATTCAAAGATGATCTTTAAGGTCCCTTCCAACCCAAACCATTCTATGATTCTATGATTCTATGAAAGTAGCTCCTTTATAATTCCTCTGGCGATCTGAAACTTTAAACTCTCAAAAGCTCCAACCATTTTGCTCAGTCAGGTTAGGATTCTGCAAGATTTTTCAGCTGATTCTCTTAATTTGCATCCTAAATTGACACAAAGGTAAGAGCCAGCTTCAGTGCTAGCCTGGCTAAAACTACTGTTGAAGTAAGCTCTTCCCAGCAGCAATTACTCACAGCAAGAGACATGTTTTTACTTACAACCTAAGATGCACCAACCCTGCCCCAAGGGGAGAATAGCTACCCCCACCTGTCAGCATACAACTATGTTTGGTATGTTCAGTCACATTCACTGGAAAGCTTGTGATCCCACTAACAAAAAGATGAAGGTTTCTTATTACTTTGAGATATATTTTGAAGAAATCAAAACAGTGGACCAAAGAGACACTCTAAAACTGGGAAAACAATTTTTCAAGATTTTACACTTCTATAAAGGATACAGGAAATGCCTAAAAACAATCTTAATATTTAACTTCTGAAACCCTGTGTAGCCTCAGGCTATTAACTCAGTCTCATCCAAAATGCAGAATTACTTTCTGGTGACACGAGCTTCATGTTTTTAGATAATTTCATAATGTTCTGAAATAATGTCTCATAAATCCAGAATCATTAAGTAATTTCAAAAGTATTATTTGTGTGAAATTAAAGAATATTTCTGTTATCATTCTTTTTTCCTTTTTTCTTGATATCCCAGACTGGTAGGACCAGCAAACAAATGAGCTCATGACTTTTTTTTTTTAATTTAACAATGTTAGAATTCTCTTTTTAATTTTTTTTTTTTCTTATTTACCTCCAGTAAAATTGCATGTCAACACCATTCTCCTCCCTTTCTTCCCCAATACAGGTGAGGGGGTGCAGCAGTGGGTAAAACAATGCAGGCTGTGACTGCAGCCATTAGGGTTGTTCTTACTATAATACAATAATCCTGCCCCCCAGCTATGGCAAAGCCTGGTTACAGTATACATGTAGCCTTCACTATCAAAAGAATACAATGTAATTTAGCTTTATCACACGTATTTTTGATCCTACCCTGGAGACCTAAATAGGAAAGTTATTTTAAAAGGTGTGAAATTACATCTTTAAAGGCTGAATCTGTTTACAAAGGAAATAAAACATAATCTGTTCAGGCTAGATTTAACTTCTACATCCTTTAAGCTCCATCTCTCTGTTGATACTGAAAAACAAAGGGCCAGCTCAGACATTCTTTTTTCAGCAAGAACATTTAAGGATAAGCAATATCTATGAAAAATTTTTAGTGACACAAACCAGATTGTAATATACTTTCTAATTAGACAAATTTCCAATTGGAGAAACTTTCTCACTAGCAATGATTTCTTATGCCTCTTGCCTTTCAGACTTAGGAATTGTTATTTATGATGACAACTAAGCACTTGCTTAAACTTGTGAATGGAACAGATACCATTTTGAAGGTCACTGAAAAGAAATAACCTGTAGAACGAAACCTAAAAATGTGTACTGTCCATTTGCAATTATACTAAGAAAACAAACAGTATGTATCTGTAAGAAAATCAGGCAAGTGGTGTTCCAGTTCTGCTTCTTTTACTGTAATTACCTGACTGATCATCAAGAAGTCAATTTACCAGTTGCATTTATGACTGTCCACTCTTATTTGCTGCTCTCTAGTGGCTTCCAGAGAAACATTAAAACATAATGAAACATAAAGCACATTTCGATACTGAAAAAATGTGAAAACAAAAATGTATTTTTCAAATGCTTGAAGGAAGGGACTGTCTTGATATTCTGTGTTTTCTGTAGTAAAGTGGGGTTAAAGAGTTTCCTGCCCCCATTCTGGGGTTTGGTTCAATGGTTCATACAACTACTGCGGGGCTGAATGATGCAACATGTCAAGTAACGGATCTGTGTTAAAAATAACCCTTTTCCTTAGGATATTAAGGGTTAAGATAATCCTAAGAAAAAGGGCTATTTTTAACACAGGTAATTTCCCTGATCTGCTTAACCACGCAGGCTCACAAGTAGCTGTATTGTCACCTCCAAGGACCACGCATGAGGATAGAGGTACAAGGAGAGTGAACTTTGTAAACTGTCTTTGTCACTGAAAGAACTGTGCATCCACACCATCCAAATTTCTGTCCATCCACAACATCCAAACAACCAGAACACTATCAGAACAGTCTTTCCTTTTTGCTTCCACCTCATCCTTACATTTACAGGCCTCAATCAGGTTGGTCCTTCACAGTCATTTTCGTCATGCCAATAATTCCAGCTAGATGCCAGTTTTTGCTGCTTGTTTATTTATTTATGCCCAAACCTGCCTTTCACACTATCCCTTAAACCTAGAAAACCCTGATCAAATTGATTAGTATTCAACTTAAAATCCAACCTCAAGACATGCTTTTAGTTTGCTTACAGTAAACTGCCAGTTAACAATGGAGAGGAAGATTGCATGCAGGGAATTTTGATACCATAAACACTGAAGTCTGCTAACCATGCAAATAACTAGACTTCCTCCTCTGTGCTATTTCTTATTTATTCCATTAAATTAGTCTGCTACAGCTATTGCAATATACTAAATGAAATAAATCTCTGTGCATTGTATTAAAAACATGAGACACTATTAAGAACAAGTATTAAGAACAAGAACATGGATGTTGCTGCATCTCTTCTGCTTGATACTCTGGTTGTATTAAGTAATGTCCATGTGCCAGGAACAAAGTTGCCTGGTTTCCATTTGTAGTCATGGTAGTGCTGTGCACAATTCACCTTTATTTTATTTTATTTTTTATATCCATACTGATTTTAACTAAATTTAGAAACAAAGTTGTTCTTACTTAAAGCTGTTAGGGAGATATAGTAAACTGTACTTTATCTGCCTTACTCTGAGAAAGGAATTGCAGGAACAAAGCCAGCTCTCCCCCTTCGTTCCTCAATCCATATCCCAAGGGAAAAATTCAGTCATCTGTAAAACAGGAAAGGGAATGTAATAGTCCAAACTCTATCAGATCAACTAAGCGTCACCATAATAAATTAATCTGATTATGTATTATACTGTACAAGAAGGAGAATTACCAATCCCTGAAATTTCTAAGCAGATACTCAGTTTATTCCTGATTTCTAATATATTTTCTGTGCATAAACATACATACACTCACTGGAAAAGGGCTGCTCCTCATCCCGTGAATGTAGGCTTGTTTTGCATATTTCCAGGGCAGTATGTAGACCTGCAGACTCTAGCATGTTAGCAAAATAAAACTCTTTTCAATGTTAATAGGTCAAAACAATTCTTTTAGTACCACTACATTAATGACTAACAATGGAAGCATTAACTATGCACATTGGCCCAAAGGGAAGGTAACTCTTTATGGCTTGTTACATGAATAATATCTTAATAAATAGCTCCTTAGGAAGTTCTTTGGAATTCCTTTCTTAGTATGCCAGGGATACACAGGGTCAACGGACATGAAAGCTTCCATCACTTTTCTGAAGAACTTACATTAGGGTCTACTCAGCAATAGGTTGAGAGATCGTTTTCAGATCCCAAACCTTATTAGTGCAGCAGCAGCTCACACAGTGCTAAAGGACAACTCACAGACACAAGGCGGATTCATTTTGTAGTTAGAAATACTATTCAATCCTTGCATGATGTCATGCATTTATCAGGATGAAAGGCAAAAAAATAAACATACAAAATACTGAGCAGAATTAATCAGCTCTGTGTCAGAGTAGCTTCCCTTGTCAGATATGTGTACCTGCTTTCATTTGCAAGTTCAAGTTAGTACAAGGAAAATTTACAGGATAGTTTTAGAAGACACAGGCTTAGCAGGACTTCTGTTAATGGCTCACTGGTACAATAGCTGAAACTCATCTTTTTAATCCCTCTTCCTATATTTTATATTGTGAACTTCCTTCTTTTAACGCCAATATGACAAAGATTCTGTAAAATCTCTCATAGCAGGGACCTGAATGATGGAAAGATGTGTCTAAGGAAACAAGGGAGAGAGGAAACAAGAGGATGGATGTAGGAGAAAAAAAAAGGTTTAAAAACCATTATGTATGTTATAACTATCAGGAGAACAATAGAAAGAGAACACCTTGAGGTAAAGAACAAGTACACCAAAAGTACCAGTGAAGCAGCGTGATGTACATGAGAAAGGCAATCTAATGGCAGAAGAGCTGCCATAAAATCAAAGTCTTGATTCTATTTCCAAATTACCTAACATGGCTCTAAAAAATCCTAAAGAGGTTACTTAATCTACTACATTTGCTGTCTGTAAAATCAGAAAGAATGCTTATCTGATAGGCAACACAGGCATATAAAAATATTTTGAGACCTATTAAGTTTCATGCACTGAAAATGAGATTTACACAATTGTTTCCAAACGTGTTCTCACACATCCAGCCCTCCATACATCTGAGCAGTGCTGGAGCTTCCCTTTTCTTCCCTCATCTCACTGGAGACAGAGACATCTCGGTCACAGTCCCAGTCTGAAACTCTCCAGTCTGCAGTCCCAGCACCCTCTGACAGCATCTGAATTGAGTGCCTGTGCTATGATCTGTGGCATGGGGAGGTGCCGCTGTTTGTTTGAGGGGGTCTACTGTTTATGGAGCTATAGATGTTAAGATGCTACAGAACTGGAGAAATTCAAAGCCCTAGGTTGATGGAAGCATCTTCTGAACCAAATATCTGGCTAGATCTGTAACACCAGGAAAAAGTCAAATGCCTGACAGTCTATTTGACAGGGGTTAAACAAATGAGTGAACAAGTTTGGCTTGATAAAAACTGTTGTGTCTTACATTTCCTGAGGCTTTTTTCCTATTTTCTAGTGATGTCTTGCTCTGTTACAACCCCCTGCTTTTTTTTTGCTGGAAAAAAAGAAGATCAAAATAGAACAAAATATGTAGTTGGAAAAATACCCCAAATTAAATGTTATACACAAAGTAAGCAGTTGTAGGCAGAATGATCTTGTCCAATAGAAAACAGCATTCATAGCTGAAAATTCAAACAGATGTAGCCAAAGCAACTAGAAAAGAATGCAAACACAATTATATAGCTAGGAGTAATGATAAGAACAAAAGATATATTGCTAATCCAAATGATGGAGTGGGAAGAATTATAAACTAAGTCACAGACGGAAAGAAAACATCAGGATAAGTATTGAGTGAATGAGTTCAATTTAAAAAAAATAAATAAAAAAGTGCACCCCACATCTGGAAATGTAAACAAAAGGAGTATTGAGAGGAGAAAATGTCACCAGAAGTATGAAAGAGATGCCAAATAGAAAAGATTAACCATGGAAAAAAGTCATTGAAGGCCAAGGAATATTTTCCAGTTTGCTCTGGAGGTTGGATTTGCAATAAGGAAGACGAAGGTGGGGTATTTATGTCACATTATGTTAAACCTTTAGTCTAAGAAGATAAATTGGGAAATTAATCTCTTTACTTTTTAATATAGTTGATAGATGAGTAAGATTTTCCTCTAAATTGCTTCAGGAGCTACTCAGTTCTTTCTACAGGTTAAACAGGGACTCCAAAGGGTGACAAGCGGCTGAGCCAAATTAACAGTTCTTGGAGGGAAGGCATCCACTCCTGTCCCCCCTTTCCAGCTTCTTTTTCTTTTTTTTCCCACATCTTATGTTGCCTCTGGAGCTTATCTGATTGATCTCAAGGTCAGGCAACAAAACTCACTATCTGGCAAAAATGTACACCTTTGGAAGGTGGGCCAGGGTAAGTTTTTGCTGTTTTATCAGGTTGAACAACCTGCAGTCAGATGAGTTCCAGAGGTGGCTCAAGGTAAGCAGTGGGATCACATAGCCAAGAGCAGAGAGGAGTCCTTTTTGGCAGCATCAAGCTTTTAATTTAACTTAAGACGTCTCCTGAAGTAACAGGGAGCCAGTTTTGTAACTTAACCACCTTAGTTAAATACCTCAAATTAGATGGTGAAAACTGTCCCACTGCCATGACTTATGTACATAAAAGAGGGGCTATTAGTATTCTTAAGCACTTTTCAAACTTTCATCTTCACATTCTCATGTCTCTTCTATTCATGTTAACCAAATCATGCCCCCAAAACTTTGAGTAAAGTTGATTTAGTAATATCCTCAACTGCCAACCTCTCCTTTCCTATTTAGCTCCACAGCACTGCTTTTTCATTATAGCACTTGAAGCATTATACATTTTAAGAGGATGCTAGCCTTAGATTTGCACACTTGTGTTTTTTGTTGCAAATCTTGTTATGTCTGTTGGGTTTTATTACCCTCAGAACCTTACATTATGCAAATAAATCACAGTAATTTTCTTGTTTATAGAGACTTCAGTTATATATTAAAAATTTCCCTGCTTCTTTCATATAACTCACACTTTGATATACCTTAGCCAGGAAGGCCTTGTATAGCATTCAGACTAAATTTAGCCAATTCCATACTAGCATTTTTCTATTTCTACTATCCTGGCTGCTTGCACCTATCAGATGAAGTTTGAGCAAAAGGTGAACCAAGGATTTTACTGCTTATAGGTACAGATGTACAAACAAGGTACTACAGGGTGTGCGAGGGTGTGAACATGCAGCACACCACATGCTCTGCAGAAGCTGTCTGCAACCTGTTCTTTCTCTAGTTTAATACATGCTGTTACTACACAAGAACGGACTTCATGATACTTTGTTAGCCCACAGGAACTTGTGTACTGTATATACATATTCAGGCTAGGTAACCATGCTGGGCCCTTATTTCTTAATGCACAAAAATATTTCCTTTTGGGAGTTATCACTTAAATATCTTTAGACAGTAGAGGCATCTTCTATTTCAAACACATATGCATGTGGGCAATAGACTACACATGTGAAGAAACTGTTGTAGATACCAGAAATATCATCAGGCCTAATAAAATACATCTTAGGAAATTATTCTAAAAGAAAAAAATACTTGGAACTAGCTTTCTGTTTAGGAAGATTTTAAAACTCTGGTTCCTCTGAAAATTTAAACATTCAGCACGTACTTAATTTTAAGCTTGGGAGTGGTCATATTAAAGTCAATGAGAGTAAATAATGCATGCAACACTTATGCAGGAACAAATTCCTTGCACAATTAGGGTTTTTCCTTGCTTTTATAATGTACATATTTGATTGACTTATAACTTTAGTAAAAACACTTTATTTATCCTGTGATAAACCATGACACTCAATATACACTACTTCTCCCTACATACAACAGTCTATGTGCATGCATACAGATGTGTGCATCCAAACACAAACTTCCGGTACACTGACTGGATCCTTGTGTTGATTGAGCAAAAGACTAAGTGACGATTCATTAGCCCATTAAATCTTTTCTAAATACGCATCTTCTTCTCCATGTTTGAGTGAACCCCTGAATACCGTAGGTTATAAAAGAAATAAATGCCAGAGGCAATGACATAGGTGTGTTACATAAAACTGAAAGCTAAGTGAAAGCTGAGTGTCATCCTCAGCACCTGCCCCGTTCAACGTACTGAGCAAGAGGGTGAAAAACAGAGCGCTGCGAAGGTGTGAATAATACGTCAGCAAAATTAGCTTCCTGTTGGATTGTTTGCTAAATGCCATTATTCATAACAGGCAGTCCCACTTGGAGCCAACATTTAAACTCCCGATGAAAGCTGCCCATGATAAATATATGAAACTAAGGTAATACCTGAGATAAATATGTTGTAGATGGAGAAGGAAAGCCATTTTAGATGGATGTGTTAGAGGTGTAGCCTTTACAGTCTTTGGCTTCTCTAAAGTACAAGTTGCCCAGAATTAAATTCAACTACAAAAAATCTGTCCTGTAGTTGTGCTCATTACGTCTAAATGGAAAATACACAACCAATTTGAAACACAACTTTAGAGGTCTGATGTTAAAACAACGAATCGAATCATGACACAACATACCAGAAAACCCACTTGCGGAAAGTGAAAATCAGGGATGATACAACAGAGGTCTTCAATGTATTAATGCTTTTAAAAAAGGAAGCTTGCACTATCAATGAAAACCGCTAGGCTTCAGTGAGCACTGCTCATTTGTTACAAGTCTGCATCTGCAATTTTTTTTTGTTCTAGTCTGAAACTAGAATAAAAACTCTGCCTTCTCTTCTGTGGGCTTCTAAGTCATCTTAAGGTAGCCTCTGGGCTCCTTTCTAAACGGAGGGATTATATGCGATGGACATGAACTACTGTTTATGTATGGCCTTCTCTGTAAATGTAAGAAGTAATAACCTGGGGTACGTCTGACCTCTGAGACATCTTGAAATCAAATACCTAAACAGTAGGTGTTCACTCTGAAGACTTCATTTCACTTTACTCCGAAGACTGTTACTTTTCAGTTTCTGCAAAATGATTTTTCCAGACAAAAACTGTCATTTGAGATTGCGTTGTGACTATTCCTTGCTTTTGTTTAAAACTTTTTTAGAGACTTCTGCAATCAAAAGCTAGAATTTCTGCTTTAAGATGTGGGAAGTTTTGTCTGTAAAGGCAATTATTCATATATTTAATCCATACTTTATATATAAAACTTTGTTTATTCTAACTAAACTCTGATAATTTTTTTTTTAATGTATTATTTTACTGCAACTTTCTCTGTTATTATTTCTCCCTTAGTCTCAATCCTGGAAGACACTTGTCAAACCCTACTAAGTTTAATTCCATACTAGTTTAAGTCAACCTTCCTGAAATACCAATCCTATAAAAAGCCAGAAAAGTCTTTTAATTTAAATTTTAATTTAAAAGTATTTTGCCTACCTGTGCTGTAGGTTGACATTTAGTTATACCTATGCTTAACGATGGTAATACATTGTTACACTTTTCTGTTACCCTGACATTTGCTGCGTCCCTCCCTTCACTGTCCATTTTCCCATCTGTAAACTGGGAGTTTGAACAGCCCAGACTAGTATCACAAACAGCACAGCCAGTTGTACTAAATGGAGTACGTTGAACTGGGTGGGTGCTGCGGATGACACACAAATAGCACAGTCAGTTGTGCAGAGGGTTTTTGCTTACACGCAGGTCATCAAGGCAGCATCTGTAATCCCTTCTTACCTTTGGCTTGCATTTTGCAGCATGATGGAATTTCTAAAGAAATGTTTGATATTAAATACAAAACTGAACTCTTTGTTCAGAATCATCAACCATCTAAAGTTTCTGGGAATGTGAATTCTACTCAGAAAAAACACAAACAAAATTCTTCTTCTGAGATACAGGTGATGTTGGGGCATTAGAAGGAGTGCCCTCCTGACCCCCAACTCACGGCCTGAGGCAGTAGATAGGGTTACTTCATATCACTGCCTTAGCTTGTATAACTGGTCATAAAATTGTAGAGCTTTAAAATTCCTGCAACAGTACTTATTTCCAGGAACACCTGCAGCCCTGGTTTCCATAGGCCAGCTATAAAGTTAGATTAGAGAAATATTTCTTTACTTGCATTGCCTTTCTTACTGTGGCATCCCCCTATTTTCTTATGGATTGAATGGAGTCTCCTCAACTTTGTTAACTACGACAAAGAGGCAATTTCCCATTTCCTGAGCCTCTTTTTACACAGGTTAAAATCCTTCTTCCTTAGAGGAAAAATACTTCTATGCTGTATTGGTTTATTTGCTATCATGTAATCACATTAATTACATATTCAGAGTTAGTGTATAAACAACAGATTTTAGAGATAGATAATTAACGGTTCAAAGCAGTTGATGATGTTATACGAAAAAAGGTAAATCTTTAGGTTTTCCTGCCATTGGATTTTTTAGTAATTACTATTTCTTTGATACAGCTCTTTGAAGACTTGAATAAACGATAATATTAATCAAAATATGGGAAGCTGCTTATCTTTACCTTCTGATTCAGATAAATCAAATTGGGTTTCCTTTTTTTTTTTTTTTTTGTGGTCCACTTTATACAATAATATTGATCTGAGGCATGTTTCCACATCAGTTACAGCCTATACCAGGGATCAGAGACACCATTCTTAAACAGGAATGTCAGTGAGTTAATTTGCATGTGGAAAGGGGAAGAAGTAGAAAGAAAATGAAGCGGCTCTGAATAAAGCAGCTAAGGTGAAAATGTTTACACTTAGCCTGAAAGTATGAAACTTCACTTCCCAAGTGTATCGATGCCACGGTCTACGTGTTTAATTTTGCCTGTAAATGTAGAAAACAAGAAGGGATTTCCTTGGTATACAAAAATAGGCAGCTCCCTCACCTGGGGTAGCAGGGTCTGAGCTCCTTCAGAAAGGGTGTTTCCAAGCTGTCCTAAACATTTCGGAACTAAGCAACTACAATAGCAGCCGAAGCACAGAAAGGGGTGCTACATCCCCTAGTGTAAGGAGGAATGTGTGTTTAAAACAGACCTTGCTGTCAGGTCAACTTGGGCTAGAGGCCTGCTCACCTCCTCCAGCTCCCTCACCTATTGGTAAAAACAGCAGGAAAATGCTCTGTGGGCTCTTTAACAGTTTAATTCTCTCTGATATAGCTTAATATTTGTGGATAACAACGGTAGTTTAAAACGTTCAAATAACATCACTACTTGCCTGTGAAACTATCAGTGTACCTAAAACTATTCATGTGTGTAAAATTATATAGCAACAAGGAGACCAGTATTTTAAAGTCAATGCAATGTAACTTTGATGCTTGGGAAACCCGTCGTTATGTTTTTAAACATGTTCCAAGCAGTTTGTTCTTTTTTGCTATTGTGCTCAGGGTGCTAAATATTTAACTTTATTCAACCAATGGCATTCATCTAAGTGAACCGAGAGATCATACCACATGACCAATCCAAGAGTTACACTGGGCTGTTTAATCGTCTGGTTAACGCCAGTCAAAGGTCAGTGAACCAAAGCAGGTGAAATTCTCCCTGCAGTTGGTGATAACATCTTTGTGATCAGAACAGTATATGCTTTCCTAGCTCCTTCGCTCACAGAATTTCCATGTTTTTCCGATGGTGAGAAGTTAAGACTTAATTTTCTATATCTCAGAGTAAGCAAAATATCTTTTTGTGTTTCAAACACAGAGAAATTGTGATAGGACTTGAAGACTTGGGAAGAAAAAGGGTTAAATACAAGAAAAATACTCTGAAGTTCTATTAAAATTCTTCTTCAGATGCAATACTGATATTGCAAGGAACATAAATACAAGTGAAAAAGTGGCAACTTTGAAATGTTAAAAAAGCAAAAATAACAACATCTTTTGTTGAGGCTTCCCCTCTTTATACAAAGTGGCCCAACTTAAGACATTACATAAAATGGCAATTGAAGCTTGTGGGTATTATTCCATGAATAATGTGCATTATCCTATTCTTGTTCCTTGGTGTTTCCACTGCTGCTGAGAATCTATCTGATCCCTGAGTGCACTAAGAACCCTTAACGACCCTGACTAGCTCCACCTAAGGTCTCCACTCCACAGACCCTGTCTATAGGTCCTGGCATCCACAAAAACTCAGGCCTCGAGGCTCAGTTCCTCCCTGAGCCATGTTGTTGAAGTGCCTGTGAGTTCTGCCATGGCCATGCTTGTGCTTGCCCAGGTACCTTGCTGACACAGGCCCTGACCTATGGACTGACTTCCTGGCTTGACCTCAGCCCTGACTAGCCACTGTGGTCCTGCTTGCTGATCACTGGGCTATCTCTGATGCTGGTTACTCTGAATGGACTCGATCCTGACCCTGACATACAGATTGACTTCCTGGCTTGACCCTCGGAGCAGCCCTGCCTGCATGACGACAAACAACAGGAGCTCTGAGTGGACCCACAGAGAAAGAAAATCTTCCACTTTCATGTTACTTCAGTCACCACAGAGTGAACTGAAGTGGAAATGTAAAATGGATGGGCTTTACTATAATATACAATGCAGGTCTTGGGGTAGAATGGATATTTAAGGAAAGGCATGGGTAGAACCCTTCAATGCATAACCTCTTCTTCTTAGAAGTTCTTACAAGTTCTTCACCAAAATCAGTTTCCTCTTATTCTGATCTTTTAAAAAGTAGGATTAATCAATTAGTGTAATGCTATTCAGTGTGACAAATGTAAGAGGATTAAGCCAAGCCTTGTTCACAGACAGAATCTAAAAGTATTACATACAGAAACCAAACATTGCAATAGCGAAAAAGGGAATTTGGAATCAAAACTCTTTGGTTCTGTTTTACTCTTAACACTTCTCTTTTTTTTTTTTTCCTTAAAGGCAAAGCTCTTGCGATTTTCTTTCCATGGACATCTTTAAGACTGCAAAAACTATTCCTAATTTTACCACAATGAAGTCAAGATCTTTTGCAACTTTTTGAGAGCACCTCAAAACTACTCAGAGCCTAGAAATCAATACTATCATCTGGGATGAGATGTGAGCTACTCAGGTTCAAGAGTCATGCTTATTGATGGTTTTGTTGGGGAAGGGGGGGGGGAAGTTGTGTTCATCATAGGCTTTTCACAAATTAGCATGAGGTAATCATATTCCATCAAAAATTCTCAGCCTGTCTAATTTATGCAATGCTTGAAATAATGTGGGCTTCGGTTCCTGAGGAGTAAGAAAAGAGTCAGCTAAATCACTCTGAAATGAGTAGGACTTGGATGGTTATACTGTTGTGGGTTTTTGTGATCCTTTCTGTCTCAAGGCCCTGAACCTTAAAATACGGTTCACACCTGTACGAAAGAACAAAATACCTCACCAGTTGTTTCAGTGACTTTATGAGTATTATAAGTAGGCCCACCTTTTTTTAAATGGAAGAGCCACATGGTGGCAGGAGAGAACAAGGCATGTAAAAAAATTGCTAAATGCTTCCTTCAGATTCAACTACATAATGAATGCTCCCTTCTACAGTGTAGCCAAAGGTTTGTGGCCATGTGTTTAAATCTAGTGGACAGGAACGTAATTAATTAGCTACAATGTTTAAAAAAATGTCCATGACTTTGAAGTTTCTGATACCCCTCACCAAGTTCAATAGGGAATTATACAGTGAATATTAATACTACAATAACCCTCCAAGTTATGTAGTAAAGATATGGAATCTGCAACATGTTTTTAGACTGTCTACACTGCCGCATCTTACCATAGCATGAGGTGTCAATGACTAGAAGTTATCTTCACAGAGGTATTTGCCTACTCTCACTCTAATGGGGCCACTACCAGGTTAATGACAAGCCATAAATGGTGATTCAAATTAATAATTCTCAGAAAATTAAATATTTAGCCCTTCATTTTCCATGTAATGTCCTACATCATGAACAAGTCTGCTATACAAAAAGGGAAAGTCAGATTTTTCACATTAAGGTCTACCAAGAGCAGTCCAAACTACTAATCCTCTGATTTAAGACCAACTGGACATATATTTCACTTTATGGACATCCATAACACACTAATGTTGTTAGATGTCTCCATACAGTTACCACTGTTTTCTCGTTAATAGCCAGTGGAAGCAGTTGTACACGCTGTTAGTATTTACACAATGGCAGCCAAAACTGGAGTGTAACCAGTTACATTTGCAATAAAGATCAGTTCAGGTAGCTGATCTCTATTAAATGAAGAATAACAAGATTTTGCAGCTGTAGCAAATGTATAATCTTCCTAACTTAAGAGCTGTGACTGTTTACCCTGTACTGGAAGACTTTATAGCACCCTTTCCATTAATTCCACCACTTAAATCATTGACTTCATACATTCCATAAAAATAATTTTCTTCTAACCTGAAACTTTTTTCAACTTAATTTTAAGTTTAAAATGTTCAACCCTTACTAAGAACTACCAGCATGACTCTTAAAATGTTTGATTTAAGGGGAAAAAAGACAAGAAGGGATCAAATAGCATACGGTTCTATTATCTCCATACCTATCAGTGCAAGAATTTTCTTAGTACTGTAAACAGTGTTGTAAAGTTTCTGAAATCCTCGTAGCCATCATCATAGCCATGGTTACACCCAGTGTCAAGCCTAAGAGGAGCAGCATAAGCTACTCACCCTCTCAGAGGACAGGGTTATGTCTATCTAAACTGTGTTTTATTGGATTTTTTTCTTTAACCTATTAACAATCAGTGGAAATCTAGCCGAGGAGTTTTCTAATAAAGAACGGCTTTAGTGATTAACTGATCTGTCAAGGAGGCATTTCTAAAAACCTGAAACTGCCTTGCAACATAACAGTTCTCACTTCCCTCTCTATTCTCTTTGTACAGTCAGCTTTCATTGCTGAACTTCTCAGTTTCATTATAAGGCCCTGTTTTTCTTAATCTTAACTGACTTATTTCTCACTTGCTTTTCCACTTCAATCAAATGTAATATTTTTCTTACTCTTCCCTTTTCTGTATACAAGCAGAAAAGGGAGTAATACAAGAGTTGTAGGATATAAAATCAAATAAATAAAACCATAATTGTTAATATTTGCTAATTCTGCATGTTCTAAATTATTTACTTTATGGATCAGACTCTTACTTGAATGAGAAAGAATCTGTATGTCTATGTAGTCTCCATGCCACCTGTTAGCTTCCAGGTTCTTTTACTCCTTTCACCCAAGTTCTGCATGCAAATCTTTTCTTTAAAAGTAATAGTGTAATTAATAGTAATCCTAAGAGTTACGTAACTGCAGTCTTAACTGTCTTTAAAATGTCTCTTAACTTTCGCTCTACTTCTTACTAGACAATGTTCTGCTGGCTTTGTTAAAGAAAAAACTCATTTCTTTAGTATAATGCAGTTGCCTTATTTCTGCCTGCAAATAAGGATCTCTGATTTCCCTTGTGTTACCTCTTAAATTACAAGTTGCTTCTAAATATCCACAAAGCTCCACTGTTTTAACCATGATCTCTGTAATAACTTACAGAGTTATTACTAAAAGTAAAAAATTACTTTTAAAGGAAAGATTTGCATGCAGAACTTGGGTGAAAGGAGTAAAAGAACCTGGAAGCTAACAGGTGGCATGGAGACTACATAGACATACAGATTCTTTCTCATTCAAGTAAGAGTCTGATCCATAAAGTAAATAATTTAGAACATGCAGAATTAGCAAATATTAACAATTATGGTTTTCTGATGCTTACAGAAAACTTTTGATGTCAGCAGGCAACAAAGGTGTAAGAATGACATTTTTTCTTTATGTTTGTTTTTATTCTTCTTGTATATTGACTACATATGAATGAAAAATACTTCAGGTTTTCCTTCAATCCTATTAATACAACATTAATTCTCTGTATGCAGCATGATCCTACTACAAGAAATGTGATAAATTTCTGATGTATACTGTGGAATGCTCACAGCACGTTTCAGGCTGGGTAAGACATTAATGTTAGAGATTAATGTTAGAAGATTATTAATTTTTACAATCATGAGAAATTCAAACCACCTGGTCACCTCCTAGTACTCAGTGTTCCAAGTAGTGTTGCATTGATTCCACACAATGTTCCCTGTACTTCGGTGTAATCTGAGGTGATTTGACTCAGGTGACTGAAGCAGCCCTTTCTGAGCTCAGCCTTCTTCCTTGCTGTGTCATGAGAAATAGCTGGTCACTGAAACCACAGAGCCAGACTTTGTAAACTGGGACAGAAGAGTTAGGAAGTAAGAAAAATAAGAGGAACTCAAATGAGAAGAAAACTTATTTTTCTGAGAAGGGTCTCATTTATCTCAAGCATCTCAAGTGTCTCAAGAGTTACCAGTGAGACTCCTCTCACCTCACTGCTTTGAACTAGCCTGAACAACCAAGGAAGGTCTTTGCTTTCTATCAATATGCCAATATGATCTGTAAGATCTATCATGAGATGCAGCATTTTAGAAAAAATCTATACCAGGCCTTAGGTTTGGCTGGGATTCAGTACTTTAGGAGATGAGAATATCCTCTGTCCATTGGCTGAATGGACCTATTGGTAGTTTTGTGACAGAGAACGCTAGCATAGATCAAGTGGTAAGTCTTGCTAGACTGGTAGGCCTGATGTGTACCTGTTAAAGGAAGAAGCAGTCAACCATGACATCAGCTTGTATTATTATGCTGACTCTTATGGACCCAGTTCCATCACAGCTGTGTTGCCAAAAATATTAAATCAGTAGGTTTTTGCCTGTGCATATCAACATTTGCAAAAATTAACTCAATTTGCTCTGTAGAAAATAAATTAATTGAAGTTGCTGTTTATCATCTTTTACAACTCCTCAAACTGCCTTCAAAAGAAACATAGTTCTTAAAAAAGACTGACTGCTGGAGGCAGCTGTCCAAGGCCATTAATATGAACATAAGAGGATGGTTCTAGCTCCTCGATGGACTGCATGTTGTAAAAGTACTTCAGTGCTGCACTTGTGAGTAAAAAGCAGTGGAGAAATTAGCACTGAGGTTGAAAATTCATGCTATCTACTGTCAAAGCACAGAAGTAGAATATAGCTAATGTGCTGCTGTTTTGTCTGTTGACCATAAGAAACATCCTGATAGTTAGCTTAGGTCTCTATGCTAAACACTGTAATTTCAGTGGAAGAACAGCACCTGCTAGTAAATGATTCTGAATCCTCAGAGTAACAGCTTTCAGTTCTGAACTGCCTTAACTAATCATTTCATTATTCCCTAGAATGTATTTACTAATCTGTGGATGTTACTAGTTCCCTTTTTAAGATTCCTGGATGCTGGGCAGAATGCAGCATGAGCAGCAAAGTTCACCTGTCTGTGAGTTACAAGAAAAAAATGAAAAAGGTCTGACTCACTATTCCTTACCCACTGATTTTAAAAAAAAAGCTCCCAAACAACACCAAACACCACTGCAGCAGGCAGTATTGCACGGACTATGTACCTGGCCCCTGACGCCTTGACTTGTCCTGGGTTAGGCATAGCTGAGCACAAGGCACTTAACATGCAGTCAATACTACCAAAAGGCTTGTTGAATAGCAAATGGCACAGAAAAAGAATGCTTCATTCACGAGACAGATGATACACACACAGAGATGATGAGGGGTTTAACCCAAGTCCTAATAAGAAGATTGATTATAGCTAGGCATAGGGCACAGACTGATGGAAAGGAAAATTCCCGTCAGGTAGCTTGTACTAAAGTTTTTCTGGGCCTTTTCCCAACCTGCAAGTTGTGCATTGCTTGGCTCCTTGTGGCCTAGAACTCTATCTAGGTTGCAGTGCTTATGTGCTTATCTCATCTGTTCTGTGCTGTTGTTGAATAGCGGAGTGACTTCTATCTAAAGAACATACTGGGACATACAGCTTCACTTTTTTATGCAGTAGATAACTGGTTTCTGCTTTTATTGTGAGATAATGCCACATAGCTATATTGAATATACCAATAGCAATTGAAGAGCCATTAGTGGGGTGAAAAAAGAGTTGTAGGCGGATGGGGTAAAGTCTAAGGGATTTCATCTGCTGCCTACTCTGCTGCAAACAAGGTCTTTCTAAAGTTTTATTTACTTCAGTTTCAGTGAAGGAGTCCTATTACTGGAAAGCCCTCTGTGATCTAGGCTCTTCTATTGGGAAAAAAAACCTTTTTCATAACAAGCAGGAATAATAAATACATATGCAACGTTTAGAGAAATATTCTTCCATTAACAGGAGAGGATTTAACCTCCCGTGTTTATTTTGGTTTACAAGCTAAATTAACACAATTCAAATACCCTTGGTTGTTACATAATCAGATTTTGGAAATTAAGTTCTAGTTAGTATTTGTAATTTTTTTGTAAAGATGAGCAACACAGCTATTTAGCAGCTGTCCAGAACAATGCATAGGAAATTACAATGTGTTTCTTAGTAATTAGTAGTTACCTTGATCTTATTACAAAACATTGGCCTAAAAATAAGCACGAGTAGGCATAAAAAATGTTAGTCACAACTGAAATAAAAATCCTTGATGCCATGCAGTTTTCCCACAGTGAGTTTGCACACACTCACAAAACTAAAATAAGGTCCTTGCAAGTGCTAGAATTATTGCTTTCTTATGGCAAAGTCCACTCTATTCTATAAGAGAAGAAAAAATAATGCTTTTATTTGTAAGGTGAAGTCCTTATGATATTAGACACTTTGTACTGTTACCCTAGTTTTCTTACACATGAAAAACAGTATCAAGGGTCTCTCCTTCCTGCCCACCAGAGCCTGACCCAATTACTCCATAATTTAATAGACAACTTGGATGCTAAACTGCATCAAACTTTCTGAGGATACTCATAGTATGTATATTTAGTATCTCAATAGTTTAACTGCCACTGAAGTACGCAATGTATTTGACATCAAATATAGCACGAAGTCTGTAACTGTGCTTGCCATACAACACTAAATTCTCGCACTTGTTTTTTTCTGAAGAGGCATGTCACAACTCACATTTTACTTGTTAAAACCTATTAACACGAGATAATCCAGTAAATGAGCTTGACTGTGTAAACAGCCCTTACTACTTTAAAACCTAAATAAAGCAATGAATAAAAATAACTTTATCTTTCCCACCTACCCAAGAGTTTTGTCGTTAATATACTTTTAAACCATTCTTACCCACATCAAGAATTTAAGTATACTCTACTAAAACTTTAGATTATATAAGGATTTTTGAGCATCTAACAATTTTTTTTCAAAGGAAAGCTTAATTTTAAACTTTCAAAGCTTCTGCTTTCCACATACAGTCCTTTTCTGTTTTCTGCGCACTCTTTCACGACATCACAAATAATTTAAATGAAAAGTAAAAATGCTGTATTCCTTCCACTTGGAGCTTCTAGCCAGCTTGCTGAAGATCTTGGCACCAGAGAAATAGTGTTTATTTCATGATGTGGATACTAATTCAGGAACCGAACTAGGTTGTCAATGCCAATTCTTTTATAACACACAAAAAGCCACTAATAACTTTCACCTGTCTCTAGATTTATCTGGACTGCTTAGTAAACAAAACTGAGTAGGAGAATGGACCACTGAAGGAATGACAGAGAGTCACATTATTTGCTGTCCATGTTCCTTGTTAGAGATTTTCTGTGCTTACTAAAGTATCTTCTTGTTTGGTTACAACCAAACCTTTTTTCTTGTCTTCCTCTGTCAGAGTCTGACTCAGCTGTTCAAACAGCTTTGATATCTTGGAAAGTCTCAGGTGATTCTGAAATCTTCGTGCAGCAAAAGCATAAAGTAGAGGGTTAACACAGCTACTGATGAATACAAGTGCTCCAGAGATGTACACTCCTTTGTCCACAGTTTCATCCAGTGCCAAAGACATTTCCTTGTTAGAGTCTTCTATCTGAACTGAAATAATGTCTAGGATGTTAAAGAGATGATGAGGGAACCAGCACAAAATGAACATCACCACAATGCTGGTAATGAGCCGTTCCGATCGCTGCTTAGATTGGTAAGTCATTCTGCTTATTCTTCTTGCAACACACGTGTAACAAGTGCAAATAATTAAAAAAGGGATTGCAAAACCTGCAAGAGTCTCCAGCAAAAGATATGATGCTTTCTGTCTATTAGAAGAGTAGTTGCGACATGTGCATAGTAGTTGACCGTTCATTTCTTCTGTCTCTTGAAATGGAATGACAGAAATGCCGAAAGCAATAGACAGGAACCAAATGAGGAACATGACTACAGCAATTTTTTCTTTTGTTTTGTATCTTTGAATTGTGAAAGGGTAAAACACGGCCATTAACCGCTCCAAGCTCAGTGCTGTAATTAGAAATATACTAGCGTACATGCTGCAGTAAATAATGAAAACCAGTATTTTGCAGAAGATGACGCCAAAAACCCATGAGTCAGCAAAGGAGTAAATCCAAATTGGTAAAGTAATCAGTACAAGGACATCTGCAATGGCCAGGTTCAAGATGAGCAGGACTGAAGGAGATACTTGCTTCATTTTTTTACAAATGGTCCAGATGACGATGCAATTCCCAGGGGTCCCAATAATAAATGACAAGGTCAGTATTATGCAGACTACTGACCTCACAATATTCCACGTTGAGTGGGTACTGCTCTCCTCAGCTTGAATCATTCTGGGAATTCTTCTGTTCTTTTCAGTTGCCAATATCCTCAGTACTTGGCCCCTCTGCCTTTATTCTGAAGGTGTTAGTGAGCTACTCGAGAAAAACTTCTCTAACTGATGCTCTGTAGACCAATACAGCGAATGAGCTCATATCCTAATGCTCACTCTTAAACATCTGACCACATATTGCAGTTCCTGTTCTTTAGAAAGACTGTGTGCATTTTTGCATACAAAGCAAAAATAAAAATACAGTGCAGCACCTGACTTTGCTTTTAGATATATATCCATCACACGTCAGGAGATTTTAAAACATTTAGGTCTTTCAAAAGTCTCCCTATTTAAAGAAGCTTGCTACTTTGATAAGTTACTGATATAATCAACAGCTACGTGTAGAAAGAAAGCCTCTTTATGCTACTCTACCCTTGCTTGTATGAATAAGTAAATATTCTATTTTATAAGACTCAAAAAATGAGGGGTGGCAGATAAATCCCAAATTGTACTATATGCATATTATGTTTGACATGAGATTCTGTTCCAAAGCATGAAAAATTCTTAATTCAGCAGAAAACATGCTTTAGAAATATGTTGGCATAAAGGAAATCAACATTTGTCCTACCCAGTGACTGTACTGGTTTAATAAAGCGGCTGGCAATTCTATTTCTAATGCTCTGGGAAGTTGCAGTCCTTTAGCCAAACAATGACCACCAGAACAGTTTGGATATAGGGTTATAGGAGAAAACACTCTGTGTCAGAGAGAAAATATATTACTGCATGGTCCAGCTGCACCAGCAATGGGCTATGGCTTTATCTCCTGGGAAACTTGGTAGTCAGTCCAGCATTCAAATCCTATGCGAGCCCCGAATTCTTCAGTGTCTAGCTAAAGAATATGAAAATATTTTGTTATCCTCATGACAAAGGATCTTATTTTGAAGATAATTTCTAAAAAGTTAAAGGAGGAACCAAAACAGCAGCACCAACAGAAAAGTTCAAGAGTCACAGAAGTGAAACGGGAAGGGTATTTTCCATACAATAGATGTACAGACAAAAGGAGTTACGCAGAGCTTGCTCTCTTACACTTAAGACTGTGACACAGGTTATTTCTCTACGTGTTGAGGTAGAATTTTACAAACGTGGCGAATGTAGTGCATAATACAAAGTTGAAAGGCACCTTTCGTCACAGAGAAAGGATTGCAACACCACCTCCCCCCCAAATCAGCTTAGCTGGTTTTGATCTCGTAAGAGTACGATGAGATCAAAAGCAAATCCACAATAACTCCACTGAAGTCAGGTATTATATCTTAAAAATACTATTTGTGCAATAAAGATTTTAATCTGGATTTAATCTGATACAAGATTCTAGTCCCTTTTATTTTAAACTACATTTAATATAGATTGAGTAGGGGGAAAACCCAAACCAGTTGTTTGTATTCTAAAGGGAATTTCTGAAAACCACTTGTGAAAATCAACTAATGAAAGGAAGTGCTGGGCAATGTCTCTTCTTCTAATGAAACCACCTTTATAGACATCGTTACTTCTCCAGAAGTTAACTTTGCAAGGGCTCTTTATTAATTTATTGCCAGGGCATATCTAGACTGAACTAAGTTGCAGATTTTTATTGGGGATGGGGGGTGGGGAATCAAGGAGAGATGCCCTTGTCACCAATGCTACAGAGACAGGCAGGTTCTTTTAGGTAAGGTCTGAATCTAGATTACACTTATTATATCACATGCTGATCTTTAAGAATTTGACCTGATCTGCAGGGGCCCAGGTGACTAAAACCCTAGGTACATAAAGACTCCAGACAGTAAGAAAGCTATACTGATTACTAGAAATTCTGCTTAACTGAAAGCTATGGTAATTGCTAAAAATTCTGTGTAACAATACGCTATGCTAACTGCTAGAAATTGTAGATTACAATAAAATATGCTGATAATTAACATTTTTATGTCATAACAAAGCTCTAGTTGTAACTACAACCCTGTGACAAGTCCATTCTACCAAGGACCCTAAAAAGAACCTGTATGTTCCTGCAGCATTGGGTGACACTTCTCTAAGATTTCCCTCTTTAAAACTACGTTTGAGAGCTATTGCTATCAGTATTAGTGTAGTTCTAATCCAGTGGTTGAACCTGGATCTGGTTTAACTTGTGAAGCATCTGTCCTTATATTTTTCAGAAACATGTTTCTCCATTTCAGTCAAAGTTTGTTTGCCAGATAGCCTCTGTTGCTGGCTGTATCTTTCATTTAAACAAGAAAACTAATAAATCTCAGAATTGCAGCAACAGCCTGGGACTTCTGTTTTAAAAAAGATCCCAGACAGATGTTGAAATGGTAAAGCTTCTCTGAGTAAGACTGAAGATAGGCATTAGCCTTAATATCACAGACACCAGAGTTAACATTAGGTAGGGAGCATGTTTCTGAAGAGCTCTATGTGGCTGTTGGATCATTGTGAATACGTCAGACTGTCTATAAGCTGTCTTTAACAGTCTCTAAAAGCATCTGACTGTCAAAATTACACTAGAACACAAACTTCATGGGAAATGTAACAAATACTTCCATTCGCAAGGGGAGCAGTGTAGTATATTCATGAACATGCTGAACACAACTCGGTATCTTTCTAGTGACCAAGTGTGTGTGAGGCTTTTAATGCACGAACATGCAGTCGGACTTCTTATCACATAAGCTCCATTCTAATTCTATTAACAGCAGTGAAATTAGGCTGCATTTCTACATCTAAAATACCAAAAAATATCTGAATCTGTGAAGTTTTTTGTGTGCCGGCATACTATATGTAGTGCAACAATTCAGTCATTAACACAAGAAACTTGCTGTTAAGTCTGTTATCTTTAAATAACTTCTGAAACTTTCCAAGCTCAAGAATTCTATGCTACTGCTAAGAAACATTTTTAATTGAATTTGCTTTGGCTTAAATATTAGGAGAGTGTTTCATTCATCCTTCAAATTATTTATTTGTCTTTATATGCAGGTGTGAGCTTCCCTCTGGTGGATGCTCTGCACGTTACACTACCACCAAGCATTTTCAGACAGCTGTGTTTGAACCACTAAATGTAAATTATAACTGATACTTCCAGCTTTTGCATATTCTGAGAATCAGAATTTCACTTCAAGATGCTGAGAGTCTTTGGGCTAACAGCCTCTGCTCAAAGTGCTCCCACCCCTCCATGCAGTAACAGCATGCCTGTAACAATTACCAAGTGGCTGATGCAAGGGAAATCGGTGTTGTGTAACTCATAAGAAATAGCCGTATCAAAAAGACTTTTAAAATCCTCTAATTTTTGTCTTAGGATGTTTGTCTAGTAACCAATGGCAGAATAATGATCACCGGGTACCACATATCTGCTGAGACGCTGGAAACTGATGTTAGCAACCCTGCCTGCCTGCTAATGCTGAAGGGAGGTAGTTCCTAGTCTAAATCCCTTAGTTCTTCAGCCACTGAAGCAAGGTAGTATTTGCAGGATTGGTTTAGCTGTCTTACAATCAACTCAATTCAATGGTGCTGTTAACAACAGTGTGAAAGTGGCACGCTTTGCCTTGATCAGAGAATTATGGGCTAGTTCTTCGCTGATTTAAATGTTGCTTTCTTGATTAAAGGAGGGACTTTGATATAAATGGGGTCTCATGGTGGTGTGCAGCAGCTAAGAATGTCTCTGCTCTGCAACTACTGCAAAGGGAAGTGCAGCACAGGAAAAGACGCGGACCAGACATTTCTAAGCTCTTGCAAACACTGTGTCAGCAGTCCATGAGGTAGCAAGTACAAATGAGAACACTCCTTGCTTCTTTATCACCAGATATACCTTTCTTACCCTAACAGAATGATCACAGGCAATCAGAACACATTTCCAGCAGTTGTGAAACTATTCAAGTATATGGTGAAATCATAGAATCACAGAATGGTTTGGGTTGGAAGGGACTTTAAAGACCATCCAGTTCCAACCCCCCTGCCATGGGCAGGGACACCTTCCACTAGACCAGGTTGCTCCAAGCCTCATCCAGCCTGGCCTTGAACACTTCCAGGGATGGGGCATCCACAGCTTCTCTGGGCAACCTGTGCCAGGGCTTCACCACCCTCTCCAGGAAGAACTTCTTCCTGATATCTAATCTAAACCTCCCCGCTTTCAATTTAAACCCGTTACCCTTTGTCCTGTCACTACAGGCCCTTGTAAAAAGTCCCCTCCCAGCTTCCTACAAGGAAATGTTTTCCTTGTACAGACATACCAGGTTCATGAGAGTAGAAATGCTAATTAAGATAGTGGAGAAGCATATTTATAATTCTAACTATAAGCAGAAATATGAATAACGATTATGCAGAGAGTATGGAAAATCTTAAAAATATATTTTCTCTCAACATTACTATGAATTTAAATGGATTTAATTTCCTGTAATTCATAGGACAAGCTTTCAAACTATAAATGTATAAATTTATTACAATTTAAGGTGAGACTTTGGCCTGTTCTGAATCAGCTATCACTAAGTTGCTATTTGTATGTACACAAACTGTTGCTAGCCAAAATCCTTATCTACACAAGCGTATCTGGCACCACAACTGCTACTGGGCAAACCTTGTTTACCTACTCTTCCTTTTGAGTAATAAATTAGTGATGACAAATACTGCTTGGATGATGTGCTGTGAGACATTACTTGACTTTTCTTCATTGTTTATCTAAACCTACAGCCATTCCTACACTGTTTGCTGGGATTGTATGTAAATATTATATTTCTATAGGATTAATGTCTCTTTTTGTTATTCAGCAGTGTAATGAAAGAAAGTCCTTAGCAGTGTATCTCTTAGTGAAGGACCGGTGATTAAAAAAGAACCCAAAACCATGCTCTGCTCTGCATGAGCAGCAGCAACAGATGGCAACTGTTGTTTTGTACGTAAACCACGCATACACTACTTTCTATAGCACACTCTTATGCAACACGACGTGTCCACGTAGTTCTATATTTTCAACACAGGGCGGCGCTGGGGAACCATCTATTGGTATTTTGCTAACTGCAGGCCTTGGAGGTGTAGCCTTTCTCAGTACATGGTGCAGGGCGTTCAAGGCTGACACCACCAGAACTCATTCTTTTGCAAAAGGAGGTTAGATGATGGTGACTTAAATTTCAGTATTGTTTCTAAAGTAATGACAACTTCATAGATAAAAATCACAATGTCTTTCTGCCTTGCAGATCATGTTATTTTCTAAATACTCATATTTCTAGCGCTCTCAGTTTTGTTTTTATATACATACATTGCCAATGTTACATTCTGCTGTAACTAATACAATAAGGACAACTCATTCCATAACAAAAATAACTTGGAATCTGATTTAATTTTCTGTGTGTCTAAAGTAACAAACTTTGGAAAGTTTGGCACTGATATTAACAAAATTGTTCCTTCCCTGTAGTTTCCATTAGTGTGTTCTTGTAGTCAGAACAGATCAAATTGCGACCTCTCATGTTGTGAAACAACCCTGTTCAGCAGATTTGAGCAGCTTCTGAGTTGTATTTAATTCCTCTAGTACAGAAGCATTGAGCCACTAGCTTGGGCCCTAGTGTGACATGAAGTCTTGGTTTTGTGGCCTTACATCAAGAGACTGGTTAACTGTGCTGAAAGTAGAAAGATTGTACTAATTTTATGGGGAATACAAGGATCTTATCCTGCTCTACAGGAGCCACCATAGGTGTGTTAGCTGAAGAAACTAGCAGAGGAACATTTATGCCCTCAGTCACTTAGTAACTAGCATACCTGGTATGTTGTTCTGCACAGCTAGAGAAGGAAGCACCTGTACCATGCTGCTCTTCAGAATCATCTTGTCCAAACATCCTTAATCTGAAACAAAAAGTAATCAGGATTGATTTTGAGATCCCACACAGAGCTACAATAAGAGCTATTTACTAAACACACACATATTATATTGTAT
>NW_010226290.1:50170-58993 GCF_000690775.1 Eurypyga helias
AAGATAATCTTCAGGCACAGGTGATTTTCTATCATTCTGTAATGCCATCTATTGCTTCTGCAGAATTTCTTTTTAATAGTAGAAATGGCTGTGAATAATGATAACTTCTTCATTAAATGAAGCTTTTTCACTGACAGGAAGTGCTAGTACCATTTTCTTAGTTAAAAATCTAATTATTTATGAATTTGCATAGAATGTATGGGTAATGGACTCTAAAGTCATCTGTCATATTTCTCTTGCATTTCACTCTTAGCCTAACAACATGATCTGGGTTTAGGCATTCTTAAGATCTAGTGTTGAGTCAGACCAAAAAGTCCTTTTAGCCCAGTATCTTGTCCCTGATGGCAGTCAAAAGCAGGTACCTAGGGAAGAATATATGAACAAGCCACATGTGACTATATTTGCCCCACATATTCTCTGGCGTTTAGCCGATTACTGCTGAGCCAGGTATGGTGTTTAATAAAGGTTTGTGGACATTTACTTTGTAGACTTCCTAAATCTATCCTTGAACTCAGGTAAACTTTTAGCACTGCAGCTTTGATACATGCTGTGTGAGGAACCACCTCCTTTTGTTTGCTGGTCTCCTGTTAGCTTCACCTGGCTCCCCAGAGTTCGTATGTCAGATGAAACAGTGAATAGTTGATCCCTGTTTATTCTTTCCATAGTTCTTAGTTGATTAAAACCTACATCTGCCAGTCATTTCTTATTCCCAGACTGAAGAGTTCTTGCACACATGATCAATCCCTATATGGAAACCATTCCACGCTTTTCATCATCCCTGTTGCCTTCCCTCTTCATTCAGTTCTTTTATATTCCCCTTGAGACAGAGGAACAGACTAGTGCTGAAGTTCGAGTTCAATTAAACTGCAGTGTGCTGCAGATGGAGAATTTAAGGGACCAAGATACATGGAGATCTAAGATCCCTCATCTCAGGTCTGTTTCACCCTGCAGCAGTGTAGAAAGGAGGATAGCTTGGCTGTCTATACTTAAACTACTGTCCAAAATGTCTGTAGTTTTCTGAAAAGTGAGGATTAGTTTAGCTTACATTCAAACCACAAAAATAGTAATTAGCTTTCCCTCAGTGCCAGTCTGTGCTCTAGCATTTAGAAGACTTTTTTTCCAAAGGTCACTGTGTCGTTCTTCTTCATGCACTCCAGATGCTCCACAATCGTAATCCTCATGTGATGCAATTACCCTGTAATTCTTAAACCATAGGTTGTCCTCTGGCAGAGCTTTGTATCGCTGTTTGCTGTGTCCCCTCTTATGTGCGTAAGCAATTAAAAATCAAGTATCATTTAAATATGCTATTATTTTGTATTGTATGAAAGGCAGTTTTGATTGCATGTTATTTTTTCTTGGTAGCTTTGTGTCGTGTTATGCCTACCTGTGTAGGAATCACTTAGTCCTAGATGGCGTTGAATGGTATCTCTTTAATATCCGTTCTCTCCCTACACAGCAAATGTGTGACTCCTTTTTTCATGATCGCTTTTTTTCTGTCTTTTGAGTTGCTACACGTTAACCAAGTTTTGTGGTATCTGACCACAATATTACTGAAACTATTGCTATGGCAATATGCCTTGGTTCCCCTCCGTACCAGCTGGAGGTACTTCATGCTGGCACAGCAAAATGTTTGCTATGGGCAATACATCCCAATACAGAGTGCTGGGGTTGGGCACATTTGGAGGTCTGTTACTGAGTGGAAAAGAGACGCATAACCGGGAAACCATGCCTAGGGCTCTTGCTAGACACTGCTGCCGAGTATCAGTTACCACATTATGAGGGGTCCTCCCCAGGATGAATCACAGATCCAGTCACAAACCTTATGCAGGTTCTAGTTGTCTGATTCAGGTTTTGAACAATGTCAGTCTGAATGCATAGTTCAGAAGGTTTGCCAGGTTATTGTTCATCATCATGTAACACTATCTCCTAGGCAAGATTATACAGACATCACAAAGACAGCTCCAAAGCACGTAAACCCAGAATTTCAACAGGCATTTAAATGGAACTTAAATTTTAAAAATTGCTAGCCTTTCTATGTTATCTGAGAACATTAATCTTCTGAAGCACACCTGAAAAAAAATCAGTACTGTCCAACAGCTTACCAGAATGAGGAAATCTCCAGTAAAACAGAGGAAGATAGAAACTTTGAGAGAATTGTGTTCTCCAGCTAATCAAGGCATCTGCAGCCCAAAACACAGCAAAACCTTTCACAAGTTATGTCAGGATGAGGCCCAAGTAGAAGAGTTGCAGTTGCCTCATCATGGCATATCCTTCAACAGGAAATCACGAGACCAATTTATCTGCCACATGAAAGCTGATACATTTCTTGTTTTCAGCAGAAAATTTGTGTCATATGATAGCAGCGCCCATGCTCTATCACTTCTTTGGCTTGTAATACGAGCATCTTCACTTCCAGCTGCAAACACTGACAGCCAAATTACTTTCACAGTACCATGAAGAAACTCTCTGGAGTGTTATTCTAGTAACACCTTGGTAATGTAGCATGGTAGCAATGTTTAAAGCCTCTCAAGCTGTTTATAGCATATTAATTTCAAAATAAAAAAGTTGTCCCACTAAATCCATTTTCTCAAAGTATTATGTCTAGCCTTTGGCAAGCTTCTCCTTTCTAATACGTCCACAGATGTCTTGGAAATACCAATTTGTCGTTTAAAACATGACAGGTTAGTTCTCTGTCCCCTTTTCAAAATGCCCTTCACTCAGTGTTAATCCCACAAATGGGTTAAATGAAATGGTGGAATTTATTAGAATTGACATTTTATATTCTCCTTCTATGATCTGCCCAATAGAATTGTTAGAATAACTATCCTGATCTAAGTTTGATCCTAGCTATGATTTGAACAAAAGGTTTAGAATAATGACCTTCAAAAGTCCCTTCCAACCTCAATTTTCCTATAATTACATTTTTGCACTGGTGTGTTTGACACAGCCTGACACAATGCTACTCATGATGTTGCTTATTAAACCATTTTCCCATGATTAATCTTTCCCAACTGCCTGTGTCCCTCAGCCTCGAAGGGAACTATGTCCTTATAGGAATCATCAAGCAATATTTTTAACTTCACATACCCGAGGGATGGGATAGTAAGTGTCTGTGCACAATTTAGATGCATTTGTAGGCTATCTATCTCTTTCTTTGGAAAGCGGTATCAGTCCAACAGCAGATCTGGCAATTATTTTTACATGCACTGTCAGTCGAAACTCAGGTCTGAACAATTAATTTTGTTAATCTTGTTAATTTTGTTTGTTTTTTTAATGTTAAATTAGCAAATTTCCTAAGCCCTGCATTTCTCAATAACTTCCCTGACACCCTGCCCAACTGGGATAGCAAACAAGGTGTGACACTGGATGAAATAGCTTATTAAACACAACAGTGCAGTGGTCTCCTTGCCTTTTCATTATATGTGGGCTGGACTCCTGAAATGGTGCTGCTTGACTCATGCCATGTGGAAAACAAAATTTCCTTTCCTTTCTTTGACAAGTATGTCACTGTGCCCTAGCCACTCTTCGTGTCTTCTAAGACGTTAGCCTTTACAATAACAGCATGCTGAATCCTGCTTTTTCTCCAAATCTTCTCTTCACCTGAAAAGCACCTTGTTAGCTTTCTACCTTTGAGGGCACAAACAGTTTCTCTACAAAGCAAAGAATGTCAGGTTCTACTACTCACGCAATATGCTGGGAAGTTGTTGTAATTTATGGGAACTTGTGCAAGACATAAGCTGTCCCTGAGGGTTCAACCTACTCAGTTTTCATCACAACATAGATTATAATTTCAGCTCTTTTCCTCATACATCCATCCTATGCAAAATTGTATCTCTCTTTTCCATCTTCCTGTGACGCCTTGTGTTATTTTTTAATTCCATATTTTTCCTAGCTTCAGTTTCAAAATTCTTCAGTGGTCCAACCCAGAACACCAACTCTAAGTAAATCTTGAGTAAAACTCCCAGTGCTTTAAGCCCCAGCTTTCTTGCTATGAATTTCTCATTACCATTTTCTAACAAAATTCTCTTTGGCTGAGCAGGAATTCTGCAATTAAGCTTCTTAGTCATTACATACCCACAATTTACTATGAAGGTCTGTTACGGATGGTTTACAAGGTCAAATTAATCTGCTTTAGCAAAACGTGAGCCAAGAGTCATATGATCTCTATTATACAGATTAAAGGTTTGAAGATAGGAGAGATAACAGTGACAGGATCTATTTATTAATTGTGGATATCCTACCTTGGCGAACGGCTAGGCTATGATGTTCTAGGTTGATATTCATAGAAGCCTGCATTTCTGTACTCCCACTATCCAATTGCCCTCTTCCCTTCCCTCTGGCCCTGATCTGCACTGTAACCAAATTTAGCCTGAAAGACACTGAGGAAGCAGGGAGAAGGAAAAGGAAGGGAAAGTATCTGACCTGGTTCAAACGCATATCGCACTGTGTTCTGGGACTCTGCTATTGCACTTAAATGCAAGTACAGCTTGAGTTTAACAAGTGTTGTTCAACAAACACTACGGAGTCTGCTAACCTGTCCAACACTGGATTTAAAAAAAAAATCTTTGCTAAAGGTAAGAAATCAATAGCCTCTTCAGGCAGTCCAGAAGTGGAACCCTCATCTGGCTAAATTAACAAACTGGGCTATAAATTAAACTGAATGTCTGGCATATTTATGCAATCCTCCATATTTGAAGTTCTATTCTGAAGAAATATTATTACATAACCTAGTCTTGCTATTAAAAAAAATAAAAAAAGCCTCCTCCAAATGCACACTCAGCTCTTAAGATAAATACATGTTTATGACTGTCCACCTTTCAGGTCAGCTGCAACACGTAAGTACTATTACAGGTCAGTCACAACTGTACTAAAACCAAAAACCAGGTATGACTGGCTGCAGCTGGGCCTCAAACCATTCTTGAGAAGGAAGGGATTAAACTTGTTTTTTGCCTCCTGAGATGAGTTTTAATGTCTCATATTTGTTAAAAAATTCCCCAAACAACTACCTTGATCTGTAGACAGTGAACAAAGATCCTATTGGTGTTGTATGATTTTATTTTAGTGCTGCTTTTTCAAAATAAAGTCTTGTTTAAACAATGGCCAGGATTCCTACTGATGTAGGAATACCTAGAAGGGTAAATCTGTTGCGTCAAGGAGCACTGGAAATCTTTGTGGTACAGACAGAAGAAGTATTAGGGGGAAAAGAAATCCAGCTTCTTTTAACAAAATCTGTAGTCTCTAATGAAGCTTAAATTTGAACAAGTGTGCTGTTCTGAATATGAACTTTATGGAATCTGATTTCTTGTTGCAAACTTAAGCAAAATGTATCACTCTAGTCTTCCTAAGTTCCTTATACCTCTGTGTATGTTGTTTTTTTATCACTGGATAGGCTTACGGAGGTTTCTGGGTAGGTCTGACTTCCACACTAGTTTTTCTACTAGTGTGTCTAGCTCAGGACAATCATTTTTGAGCACATTTGAGCCAATACAAACACTACTTAAATGGCAAGGATCATAAGCAAACAGAGAATTCTGTTGAATCAAATAAAAGATGTTTAAGCAAATATTAGATTTCTGGAAAGGAGTGTATCTTTTAAATAACCAGTGTGCAAACTCATTCAATTCAGGGGTTTTGTCAAATTGCCAATGCAAGCCCTCAAAGAGTCTTAAAGAAAGATAATGCTACCGAGACTGCAGTTTCTGGTGTTTAATATAGTTATTTTTGGTGGGTTTTTTGGTGTGGGTTTGTTGGTGTTTTTTTTTTTTTTTTTTTTTTTAAGAAATAAAGAATACTTTCTTAGAAGACTGATCATGGACATTAAAAAATTCTCTACAGGGTAACAGCTGGCCTCAAGAGTATGGCTGATTTTCTTCCACCTCATATATAAGTGAAAAAGGTGCAGTGCTATTTTATTAGTGATTTCAACTGTAACAACTTTCTTTTTCTTTTCTAGCCAGCTTTGGATACAAAATGTGTGAAGCAAGCAGTATATAGCTTGTACTTTGTACAATAATGAACTTGCTGGCATTTTTCTGGCAGTTCAGACTTGTAGTTGGTTCTGACATTTCTTGAATTTGCTGTAGGATGATGACCAGTAGAATTCTGTCCTGTGGCTACACATGGTCATGCTCCTGAATTACCGTTAATCTGCAAATGTCCTGCTGTCAAGTCATTCTTTCTGGAGAAAGAGCTGGACCTTTCTAACACAACAGCACTTAGAAATGGTTACACTGACTCGATTAATAGCAGGGTATCACCAACTCTGAAGCAATGCTAAGGGACTCTTTGCAGTATTATGGTTCCTCCTATTTGTTGGTCCAAGTGACAACAGGATCAGGCACTCAGTGTGAAAACAGAAATTTGCTGTGCATACCTAAACAACCTTACAAAGGCAAAGAACTTATTTTACTTTGGTTTTGACTGTGAATGGTCCTCATCTCCCAGAAGGAGACAACAAAAGAAATAACCAACATACACTACTTAATTAATCTGAAAGACCATTATCTAAAGAGCCTGGTTTTGCAGAGCAGGAGGAATAGCAATTGCGTGCTTAGCAGGCTTTCGCTGGAGAAGAGTAAGATGGAAAGGGTTTTAGTAAAATGTGAAGATATTTCCAGCTGCCAGAACAGCACAGAGATTTGTAAAAGAAGTATCGAGATTAGTATGAATTGAGTATGGAAATGTCTGTGTGTGAGATCATGAGTAGAATCAATAAGGCAAGGGTTACAAAAATGTCACGTGGTAATCAAGGACACAAGTAAGAGCAATCAAACTGGTAAATGCTGACAAATGCAGTGTTTACATCAAGACCAAAAGGCCTGTGCTCTGAGAGGCCTACAGCAGAAATGCTGAATCAGCAGAAGATCTGCCTTCTGGTGACAGGACGATAGCAACAAGATAAGTCATGTTACTCCTCTGTTAGCTCAGCAGAAAGAAAGGAGGGAACAAAGACAACAGGCAGTGAGCTTCCCCAAAATTTAGAGGGTGAAATAAAAGACAGAGAAAAAAATCACATCATAATAACTCACTCCTAAAAGGCATAGAAATTCTGTCCAAAATCTGCTTTGATGCTACACAAGGGAACCCAAGAGGTGTAGTGAGGACTTGAGAGAGAACTGGCCTTCCTTGAACCCTGTGTCATAGCACAAGTGATCCTGGCCTAACTATTTGGACACGGGCATTCTGGGGCCTTTGAGTACAGGGATAGGAGAGAATGACAGTGAGTGACCAAAATCAGTTTTCTTTAAATGTAGTTTTCCCCTTCCAGAAGGTCTTTAGTAACATTTTGTAACATTTAATTCCTACACCAGGATCAGTGTTGCAATCAGTTTTACACTCAGTCATACTTGCACACCCTGTAGTTTATTTTAGTAGGAGGTCATTTCAAGCCAACACTTGCATGGTGACTATGCACCTGTCTTTGGGACCGGCCTTTGGGTTTGCTGGATGTTGTCAAGGTGTCACCTTCCCACTCATTGTAAATATATAGGTGTGGCAGCTACCTTGAAAAAGGCAAGTCTAGATTTAGAAACAGCCTTAGGTTCCTCGAGTGATTTGTTGCATTTTCTTCCTCTGTCTTATTTCAGAAAGAGGAAGATGTGTCCTCGTAAACATGTAAAACATGTAAACACCATGGCTTCCATGTAAACACCAGGCTACCCCCATCACTCTTCTAAACTCCTGTCAATAGGCGGTGTATCTCTTTTGCCAGATCCTCCCTTCATGCACAGATCTTTTTGACGTCTTTCTGCAGGAATTATAAATAATGTGACATACTGAATTCAGTGAGGCACAAGCAACTTCAGTTTCGTACCTTGGAGTGTCTATAGCGGGTAGGAGTTACCAAGCCAATGAGAAGTGGTTTTCTACTTCTACTTGTCTCTCACTCCCATGTCTTCATTTGTGATACTGTTCATGCTAGCATATAAGCCATTCAAGGTGGGAATATTTCTGAAAAATAGACGGCACACTGAGGGATGCAGTAATCTGTAAAGCAGACACTGTAGTGCCCTTGTTGCAAAGTAACCCCACCAGAAATTGCTTTACCCTGAGCATGAACTGATAACACCTGGCTCAGAAAGCGCGTGTCCACTGCAAGACTGGATATACGAGTGAACCAAGGAGACCTTGTCTTGCCCACTGGCATGATCATGACTGATCATGAGATGTGATTACACTAGTTTCAAGTACCATTTTTTCCTCAGTTTAGTTTCTGCTGCTGTGGATACCCTGCTTCCTCCCCCTCCACAACCACCTACCAAACAATAGGTACTTCAAATTGAGCATGTAAATCCTACTAACTGGTACTGCGGAGGCACAAAGGCTTATATCCCTTCTGGTTTTAAATTACGTTAATTAAAAGTCTACCTGTTCTTGTTATGTGTATAAAGGTGTAATGGTTTTTTTGGTTTTTTTTTTTAGTATTGCCAAACGCCTAACCTCAATGCCACCCTGCACCAATTAGCTGTCACATCAGCCAGGCATTGCCTGAAGTACAGCTATGCCCATAAGCTTTTACATATGATGCCCAGTCCCCTGACTGCATAATACTGCAGTTCCAGCTCTGCTAAGCATTTCTATTCTTCCTTAAACCATTCTGACTACACCCCTTAGGTGCTACCTGGTTTTATGCATAAGTTTTGCAGCAAACACCCCGACTTCACTTTCAGAAACCTTCACGGCCACACCGCTGTAGATGTAGACGTGTGGGACAAGCGTACTCCTCCCGAGCACGTCTCCCTCCCTACACACGTGCTGCCAGCAGGGACCAGAGGCCTCAGCCCGGAGCTGCAAGGTGCCCTACCTGTGCGCTCTGCCCCACAC
>NW_010226291.1:0-10715 GCF_000690775.1 Eurypyga helias
CCCCCCCACCCCCCCACCCCCCATTTTTTAACGTTCATTAGTACATTTCATCATTGTTGTTGGTTTTTCATCTTTTCAGACATATCTATCCAAATAAACACTATTAATCTATGTTGTGCTGTTAATTTAGGTCACATGACTAATAGGAAGAATTAAATCATGTGGATATTTTTGTGCAGGTGTTCTAAGCACAGTTGCAGTACTCAGGGCCTGGAGAGTTATATAGCATAGTGCACAGGAATAGAGGGAGTGTTTAGCTACAAAACATTTTCCTCACGCTGTCATGGATTTGGAAGGTCTGGATTGGGTGTGCTGCCTTGGCACCCAACATAAGGCAGGTGTTTATATAATGGAACCTGGATAGTATTTCATTCTAAATTACTGTTTTTCAGAAACTGACAGCTAGCCTTATCTCTGGCTCTGTTGCACGTGAGCTGTGTTTTCATCAGCTGTCAAGGCACAGATATTACCTGTTTTCTATATATAGATGGAGAGCTTTCTGCATTACCAGAAAGAACCTGTTTTGTAAAAAATATCTTCATAGGCAGCTTACATAACCTTTGCTGGGATGAGTTAAGAATGAAATGCGTCTGTTGACATGGTTACTGAATGGGTTCTAGTTTTCACGTAATCAAGAGGCACTTCTGAGGTGATAGGTGATGTCATAAATACAGAGACCGGTCTTGTCTTCCCCTATTAAAGGAGTATTTTTTCAATACTACTGATGAAAATACTGAAATAATGCTGATACTGAGAAACTCATGAATTGATTTCTTCATACTGATATGCATTTCAGTTTTCCAAATTTCTGAGCTGTCTACCCCCACACACACAGTCACACACAGTGACTGTACGGGAGTGCCCAGCTGGTGCATTTTAAATTAGCAGTCATTACACTGCTGAGTCACTTCTGATTGTCATCTGAAAGTCACTGATGTTTTTTATTGTTTACCTGTGGTAGGTTCTTTTAGCTTGATCTATATGTTTCCATCCTTCTGGTTAAGATTTATTTGATTCTTTCTCCTAGTCACTAAAGAAATTATTTCTATTCGGTTTCTTGTCATCTTTTTCTATGGATATTAGTGCTGTTTAGTACAGTGGATCTATGTATGAGTTTTGGTTTTTAAATAGAAGTACCATTTTTGTCCTGCATTTGAATTGAAACAGATTCAGTTGCTACAAAGCTTAGTTGCCAAATTTGGCCATAATCCACTAAGATAATTCCCTTCCTGAATTGTCCACATTCCTTTATCTAGCCTCCTCAATATTTCCAGGTTTCCTTCTGTTTCTATATCTTCATTATATTGCATTTTAGAAGTGTTTCCCTTGTCTGCTGGTGATCCAGATGTGCAGTTCTGTGGTCCTTCTCTGGACTTGTTGCAGTATGTTCATGTCTGTCTTGTGTTAGGGAGCCAGAAATGGATGTAATGCTCCAGATGAGTGTCACCAGGGATGAATAGAGGGGAAAGGATCACCTGCCCTGCTGTTCTAATGCAGCCCCAACATAATGGTACAGTTGTATAAAAAGTATAAATGCAGAAGTGGTATAAAACATACAGTGGTACAGTGTAGGGGCCGGAAGAGTCCGAAGTGGCAAGGATTAGCAACAGCATAATCTTTTGATACTGCAAAACATGTAATTGTTTAACCATATTCCACACACTTCCAATTTGTTGGAGCAGGTTTAGTTTTGCAGGCAGTCCTCATGGATGAGGCTGAGGAGGACCCCACCCTTCTGAGGCAGAAGATAAATGATGTTGGTATTCCACCTGAGATATGTACTTGCAAAAGGAGGCAATTTCTAAGAATGCAAAGGCATTCCATTTTTAAGGTTAAATGTTCATTTGAGGAAGAGCGAAATCAACTGGTTTCCAATTTCTTTCACTGTTTTTTTTTCTCTGTAGCTGTGATACAAGCAAGAGCCAACCAATATCATCTGCTACCAATAGGAAATCTCCATGCTAGTCCTTACCCTTGGCACGTGGTAAAGTTGCAGCTGAGCCTGTGAGGAGGAATTAACAGGAAAAATCTGGTTCATGTTGAAAGGTAAACTTTGACCAGTGATGAATAACAAACATGAAAGGATAACATACTCAGCTGGTATTATGTAATAACTACTCTAGAAAGCCCTGGATAGATGGCTGGGTTGGGTGGGAGGTTTTTTCAGTAGCATATGGAATTAGATATAAAACCAATAAGGACCTTTGTGAACCCTGATTGTTTTAACTAGTACTCTAATTGCATTTCTCGGAAGAACAACAGGGGTGAAATCCTGCCGGACCCTTCCTTTCTGCCTCTCCCAGCTGGGCCTCAGTTGGTCCAATGGTTGTACTGTGTATTTGTTGCAGGTGTTTCTGATGCGGTTTGTGGAGGTGGTTTCTTCACTGAAAACGCAACTACAGAAATACTACAGTACAGGAAGCTAGAAACATACCTGATACCCTGGATCCTCGGTACCCTTGGATCCAAAACCCTAGAAATTGACCTTGAGTGTCTCTGGGTGCTTTCTGACATAGGCTGCAGTTGAGGACAAGGGCTACCGCACCTACTGTCTCCTGTTCAAAGGCTGTCAGTGCTCAGCACCCCAGTTGAAATAGTTCTTCTTTCACATCACTTTGTACAGAGGACTCACAGTCTGACTTGAATGAACAGTGCCTGTGTTTAGCTGGATTGGAGTCTTCAAGTTGCAGAATTATTTGAAAACCAAACATAAGAAAAATCAATACGAATACGAAATGTTAAGAAAGAGAAAACCTTCCAGTATGAATGATCCACATACAGAGATGGATGACAAATTCTATTTGTTTTAATATGTTCTAACTTGACTGTTTTATCATTCTTCATAACATATTTTGGGGAAGGGAGGAAAAATGTGGTTACGTCACTTTGGGGTATATTCTAAAATCTTGCTTCTTTCTCTCCTTGGCAGATGGATGCCTTCTAGCCAACCAGCGAGGCCTACTGTTGCTGCATGTCTGGCAGCATCTCTGAATGATCACATGACTCTTGATATGGATGCAGTCCTGTCAGACTTTGTTCGGTCCACGGGGGCAGAACCAGGTCTGGCAAGAGACTTACTGGAAGGTAAGCTTTCTGGACACAAGTATTTCCTATGCTCACTGCTTGCTCAAAGCAAGAACCAGTCATAAAAAGACAACTGGTCTGTGGAAACAGACATTTAATAGATTTTTGACTAATAAGTCAACTCTTGTAATTAGCTGACCATAGATATATGAAGGTATGAGTTTTCAGGAGAAGCCTTAAAACGTTCTTAGTTAACAGTCATGCCTTAAAAAGAGAGGTGAGGGTGCTCTAGCTGAATTTTGTCATTCTCAGCTTCCTGAAAGTAGTCCTAAATGTTCCGGCTCACTGTACAAAGGAGCTAAGTTTAGTCTGAAATGGACTTACTGTAAAGTGACACAAAAACCACAGATATTTTTGCGTCCCAATGATTAATATGCATAACTGAACTTCATGGTATTGGAGTCAAATGGCTGAAATGATTGAAAGTCATCTAAGAAGTTGCATCAGAAAAATAACTGTATCTTTTTATTTATTTTATTGTAGTTGGCTTAAGTTTATAAACCTGAAAGTGGAAAAACCCTTTGGATATTTGAAGGCATTTTGTAATAGCTTTGTTAATTTCTTCTGATGTGGGCTAACAACAATTGTGAAGATGGGAAGTCAGAAATTAGTAGGTTGTATCTATGTAAATTGCAAGGTGGTTCTGTGGGCTTCATACATGCATACTGGACTTTTTCTCTGAAAGGTCTGGAGGTTTTAAATCTTAATATGCTTTAAGAAACTGTGAAATCAAAGTAACTACTGAACAGACACAGCAGACTTAAAAGGGTATATATCTCCTTTTTGCAAGAGCAATTCCACTTTATGTGTTTATGTATGCTAAAAGCTTTAAATTTTGCTCTATGTTCCTTTTTTACCCTGGTTTTTTCAGTAATAAGGAATTACATTAACACAGAGGTGCACACAATTTTGCAGTATTTCCTAAGTCATCTGTGTTACATGTAATAAACTTTAGATTAGTTAGCTATAAATATCATTGCTGGCTCCCTATATTAAGAGATCCCTGTTTTGTTTGACTGACTTGATCAACCTGTCATTTTAGCCTAGGTTCTGTCTTGGTCTGTTGATCTTTCTGAAACAGAGTATGAGAAGGTTTTTCTCAGCAATATCAGGACAGGTTGTCCGTTACTGTGCTGATAGAGCATTGGCAAAATTCAAAAAAAGTTTTCCTACATATCAGAAGTGGTTCAGAAGAGTCAGTTACCTTGTTTTCCTTGCTATAAAGGATAATGCTTCCAAATAAATATAGAATGGTGTTTTTCTGTGTTGTGTACTTCTAATTTCTGTAGATGAATAAATTCACACCATACATGTTAACAAAGAAATAAACAATAAGGAATTTAATTATTCTGTACAGCCTAATAGACATACGCATCTAGCCCAGATTATTTCCTCCTACACAGTAATTTGTCAAAGTAAAAGGGATTGTTGTTAGTTCTGGACAAGATGTACTCACAGGAACATTTCAGCACATGTAGTTGTGGCTGCATTTGCTGTAACAGCTTCTAACACTTGGGGACAATAATTGATCCAGCAGTTTCTCATTTGTTTAAAAAAGACACAGAAAGGACTGCCACCCTACACCATTATGACTGGATTTTGTAGTTGTCACATTGTGTAGGTGCTCTGAGCTCTGTGAGCAGCACTGAAACCCATGAAGTAACTTCTTAATATTTGGAAGAGCAAGCCCCCCACAACGTGGTGCACAACGCTATAGCAAATGTATTGTGCTTGGTGTTGGAATGATGATGTCTGTATAATATTTTCAATTCAAAATCTGAAAACACGTGTGCACAAATATTTTTGAGAAATTTCAAGATTGGGTTGTATTTTGTAGCCCCAAAATGACTGTCATAGAGAACTTATACAAGCAAGCTTTTTTGGCTTAAACCTTCATTTCCATGTAATCACACATTTCGGACAGTTCTTCTAGGGTCCCATAACTCTTCTCTCTTTCTGATCTGCTCACAGATTCTGTTTTTCCAACTTTCTCAGACTGAATGTTCACACTGTGCTTCTGTGGTGTGTACACATCTTTTTCAGAGCCATTTCCAATACTCTTTCCTTTCTTTTGAGGGAAATTTCTTGAATTTATCCTGTAGACAATCAAGGAAACCAGTTTCTGCTTCCTTATCCAATTATTTGAATATATTAATTAGATTAATTAATTAATTCTGTGAATTCGTTTTTCCATTAAAATGTATATAAATATTTCAGACCTAAGGCCTTTTCCCGACTGTACAGTACAACAGTGGCAATATTTTTGACTGGATGTATTTTGTAAATGTACACCATTTGTGTTAAATAATAATTAAGCATAGCAAAGAATGTTAGTTTTATAGTTGTGTAGAGTTACATAACAGGCATATTGGAAAGGCTAGATTATGCACTGTTTTCAAGCTGAGGTTTTGACAGCACAAAATCATTTACCTTATGACTCCTATCGCTCAGCATCTCTCTTAATTCAGGAGACTCTCTCTCCTCTACCCTCCTCTGTACTAGTATAAAACTTTTCATGGGCCCACAGTGTGCCTGCATGCTTGAGCAATAGTTAAGTGAGCTATTTCTGGGCTGAACTCTCCAGATGATCTGTCTCCACATCAGAATCTGTCTTCCATCAGAAACTGCAGTATGTTTGCTCTGTGAGTTGCTGACAGTGTTTTATGCATTGAACACTCCATGCTTGATTTCGGTTAATTTTCTTCTTGGTATCTTTCTGTACTTCTTATGCTGAAGGGTTTTGGGGTTTTTTTTCCCCTCTACTCAGCACTCCTTGCTTTGCCCGTATGCTGTCCTGGACCACCCAGACTACTTCCATAATTTTTTTCAGTTGAAAGAACAGCTTTCTACCAGCCATGCCAAAATTCTTAGCTACTATTACGGCTGAATTATTAAAACAGGAAGCACAGTTGTTTCAGCTTGGTTATGATTACAAGATGTTGCAATGCTTAGGGCTACAGGGAGGACACTTGGTTGATAGGACTTATACCTTTGTCTATAATCTTGCAGAAACTTTACAGTAAACACCCAGCAAGAATTACCTTTTGAGAGCCTACACATTTACAGATAAGTGTCCTCATATTCATGGCTTCTCCAAGATATCATAAATCTTCATGTTTTTATGTTAATAATTACGAGTCAACCAAAGAATGATGAGTGTGTCCCTATGCAAATAAAAGGACACCAAAAGCTATTTGCTGACTGTACTGGATAATAAATAAAATCACAGGTTGGTAAGAATATATAAGCACCACATATGACAGCAAATTATAGAGTGGAGAGAGTGACTGTGACAGTTGCTTGGCTCTCCGAGTAGCATTTGACTCAAGGACATGGAAACTGGATCAGACGTTACACAGTGTGATGTTTCAGGAATCAGATATGCTTGAAGCAGATCACTTTGTATCAAAAACATCTGCTACTGACCTGTGGACCTGAGATCTTGACTCTGTGCACTTTCATTCAGGAGGATGGAGACTGTAGAAGTCTGTCTCTTCCAAAAAAACCCTACAACAGATTTATTCAATCAACCTGCCTGAAAATGAGCATTCTCATCACTGTAAATCTTACTTTAACAACCTTTCACATAATTCCTTGAGACAAAGGCTTCATTTTGAACTAGCAGTATCCAAGTACATAGTGTGAACCTCTATATACTTTCCTAAGTTTAAAAATACTTTTTAAAAATGGCATTCAATTCTCATATTGAATCTTGTGCACCAGGACATGATTATTACCAATACTTTTCCGCTGTATTTTCTTCCAAAATGTATTACCCCCTGTTTTTAAGCTTTTAAACTGTTGGTATTGTTATCCTGTCTTTCATGAGGAACTTGTTAGCTATAGGAAAATAGATAGTTGAAATACAGTCAGATACTTTAAAAAAAGGACACAGTTTGGGGCACAGAAGGACACAGTTCATTTCTTATTATTGTAAAAGTTTTTCCCTTACATGGAAGCATCCTGAGTTTTCATTAGATTAGGCTCATTTTTGAAAATAGGAGCTCCAGAAAAACTCTATTACAGTCCACGTGTATGTTTAAGGTTGTACCAAACTCTGCATCAGAATGAGGTCATCTGCTCTACTCAGTCTTCACCGCCTGGGAGGTCTGCTTCTGATGTTACTTGATTGTACAGTTTGCCAATACCACCCTTTCAGGTCTCTCTGCTTTTGATACTCATTTTCTTTACCCTTCATTTTATTTTTCAGTGATTGTTTAGCTCTTAATTGCAAAAATGTATACTCAGCCTTTAATCTCATTCATAGTTATGTACCTCAGTCATAGTTATCTATGTAGTTATGTGTGCAGCACAGGAATATATTATGGGGCAATTTACTGTGGGTGTACAAATGGATTAAAAAAAAGAAAGAATAAAAAGTATGAAAAGGGTTTTATTATACTTTCAGTTTTCCCCTTTGATCCCAGTTTAAAACCCCAAGAAACCAGTGTCAGGAAATCTTTAATATTCATAAATTTCAACTATCATTAGCTCTGCCAATTATATTTTAATGGATTGTACACTCTAAAGAAATATTCTTTTCCAGCTTCACTTCCATTTTTGGAAATCTTTGAGACATTGTTCACCACTCTCTGAGGTTTATGCCTTGTTTGTGTGCTGAAAGAACTGAAAGCATACTTTGGTATGTGCGTTTATGCAGAGTAGGTATTCTATTTTGTCATACTTCACTGGATCTCCATTTTGAGATTTTTTCTGTTTTACATATTTGCTAACCAACTTTTCAGATTCCCTTTTGACCTTTTTCCTGTTCACTAATACACATTCTTTAAAGTTTACTTACTTTTCCTAATTAGCTGATTATGATGAAGGTATTAATTCCAAGATATTTTTTAAACTGCTCCTTTACTGAAAAAGTTACCATCTGGATCTCAACATTTGCTGATCTTTTCTGCTAGTTTTCTTTAAATCAGTTACAATTTCTTTGCATGAGTGTATTATAAATCATCAAACATTGAAAAAAGCTCAAAAAACCTCAATAGGTTTTCGTTTCACAAATAAAATACAGCCACATAGTCCAGTCAAAGGGAGGTAGGTACCTATTGGTTTTGGCCATGATTGCAAGTTCTTGAGAAGTCTGGCTGGGATGGTTCTTCATCAGTCTCTTGTGGAGTTAAAGACAGTGTGAACTTCTACAGTTCTGCTGGAGAACCTGAAACTGCTACTTCATTTGCTCTTTGTGGCCTGGCCTCCTGAGTCCTGCATGCACCACTTACATGATTTTTGAAACTTCAGATTTATGCTAAGCATTCAGTTAAATGCTTTTCCTGAGATTAGGACTGATCATTCCAGGAGGCATTTGTCATTATTCTTTTACTTGCTGCTGTCAGTGCCTCAGTTTTCAAAAAGGTAAACAGATAGTAATTTTTTTAAAGCATTGAAAGGAAGTAGGTCTAAAATGAGCCCATTTCCAAGCTTTTTTAGATAATTTAATTTTTCACTTTAAACTGTTAATTGCTGTGGAAAAGAGCTGAAACAAGTGTAACATGAGTATTATAATCAGAAATTGTATATCAAACTTCAACCTCTTTCCCCCCAGCTATAATAGAAGCACGAGACGTTTCTGACATGAGAACTGGGTGAACATAACAGAAGGTGGGCAGACCTGAATGGGTTAGCATTGCTTTTTGCCTGCCTTTTAGTTTGTTGGCATGAAAGTATGCTAGAGGTAGGGCGGTCTAGATGCACTAATTACCCAGAGATTTGGATTTCAGCCATCACTTAATTTTGACAACAGGGGAAAACACAAGCAAACACACAAAAAATCTGAATTTTACTTAAAACCAGGCTAAAGTAAAAGCCCATGCTCAAGTGGTTAATATTGACAGGGCAATATGACAGTAAATGCGACCAAGGTGAAAGAAACAACAATCTCAGCAAAACGGTTTGAAAAGCAGCCCATGCTGGTAGGTGAGTTGTTTGCTGCTTTGTGCGTGATTAAATTAGGATATGTATTAGATCAGTGCCACAGGAAAACATGAAATCAGCTGTAGAACTCTCCAGGTGTCACCTTTGTATGCGCATGGTTGTAATGGCAGCCAGACCCAAAGGCACTCTGAAGTCAGTGAAAAGACTTCTTTGCCTCACTAAGCTTTGGGAAAATTCTTAGGCATAAACAGCTAGGGCTGCATGATAGAGAAAGGATTTCTCTTTGGCTGTGTTCGATCTCCAACTTCCCCAGTATCCAGGAATGAGGAGGGCATGTCCCTTTTCCTTCTGGATAGTCTAGGCTGGCACCTTGAGTCTCCCATGCATAGAACAGCAGTAATGCTTGAGTTGTTAACTATAGCCTGCTTAGAATGTGGCCTAAGGCAGAAAGAAAACCTTCAAGAAAATAGTTTAATCTTTAAAACAATTTATGCTATATTTGGTTTACAGTGCCAGGGCTGTTCAGTTAGAGGAGAGCTTAGTTTTCAGGAAGTAGCAGGTGTGCAGGTAATGACCCCTTGAATATAGGGAGAAGGCATGGGATGAAATATTTTACAAAGCCACCAGTATAGAACACCGTCACTGACTGGAGGTTTTGTGACATTCACTGGCAATAACAATAATAATAATAAAAATTATAAAACCATAAAAAGAATCCAAGCTGCAATAAAAATAATATATGTAACTGAAAAGCTGCCCTTTTACTTGTACAAATGGTTTCATTTATTTATATAAATGATGTAGTGTTTCACCATTTTTGAAATGTAATTGCTGTCTATTTCCAGCTGTATATAGCACTTAATTGAGGTATACATAGTTCACCATTAATTCAGAAATCAGGAGATTGGCTTTGCAGTCGTGAAATGTGTGTGGTAAAGGAGAGTGACCCTGTGTAAGATGACAGAGATGCAGTAGATGGGTAGACAGCTCCTCAAAGAATAGTGTATATAGGCCGAATTCAAAGAAAAGCACGTAATTAATGGAGAGGGAGAGAGAAATTTACAGTCCTGTCATGTGATTGAGTGTACAAAGCTAGCTCCCCAAAATAGTGTCTTATTCTCCTCTCCCTCAGACAGTTCCTTTTTTAGTTCTCTTGTGGAGGGCTTGGCAGAGGGAAGAGGAAGCTGAGCTGCTACCCATGTCTCCTTACACAAAGATCAAAATTGTCATTTCCAGCTGTCTGTTCAGCTTTGAGTGACTTAGCATTCGAGCTAATGAGGCAAATCTTAACAAAATGTCCTTGCTACACTATTTTGCTTTGAGAACATGGACCAAAATTAAATCTTGTTTTAAAACCTATGGTCAAATTTTATCCTAGTTTTGCATATAAGTTTTCCAGAAGGAATAAACTTGGTCTTGAGTTCCTCCTCTTACCTTATGCCTGTTAATATTTGTTAATCTATATCATGCCAAATAGGAAGAACTGAACTTGTGGATTGCTTTATTAGCAGTTAGTTTGTAAGAACAGACTTCTTACATGGGGAAGAAGCTGATGGTAGACTTCTTATTGTAACAGATTGTCAAAGTTTGGGGGCTTTTAATTGCTTATTTATATATAATTAATCATTGTGCACTGGCCTAGTGGGACAAAATGAGCATTGTTTAATGTTGATGAAAACTAACAATCAATCAATAGTCATGAACGACAGAAGCTGCTAATCAGGGGAAGGACTGCATAAATCAAG